>NC_139811.1:21283800-21518800 GCF_963457635.1 Microchirus variegatus | reverse complement strand
CTGTGCGCGAGTGAGGATTATGACCGTCACATTTCCAAATCTGACACGGTTGTGTTCGAAAAAAAAAGAAACAAAAAAAAACAGCATCTCCCACCTCATTCCTGTGAATACTGATGGAGACTGGGGATCAGGAAGAGCTCAACAAACTGGGAAATGCTTCACATGGAGTTGAACTGTAAAACTCTAGGACAAATGTGATTTTTGATAAAGATTCTATTTTACACAAAGCTCTTGTCTGCACCCTGCTGGCTTCATTGTGGAGCCTTGAATAAGTCGATCTATCCCAAATAATGACGAAGACAATTGTCATTGAACAATAATAGCGATTATATTAAGAAAAAATACGTTGATGTAAGTTTATCAACATGAAACAAAGTGATTGATGTGCAGTAAGTCAATTTCATGAATAATTCCAGTCTGATGGAGCCTTAAATTTAAATGCACATCCCTCTTTTAATTTTAAAATAAAGGGTCATGTGAATGTCAATCGTCCACATGAGACTATGAATAAAAAAACAACAATTCTCTGGAGTATTTGCAGAGGATGTTGCTGCTTTGGAATATGATTCACTGAATTTATTATACATTGGCCCAGGGTGTAATTACTGATGAGAATATTCACTAGACCTTAACTTGTGCACTTTGTTGCCACGATATGAGGATTTAAAATTACATGCCACCGAAATGTCTCCTTGTATTAGAGGATCTCATTCATCACACACCTCCAACACACCGGGAGAGCCAGCGTCACACCAAGTACTGGGTCACAAATGATTTGCTGTGCCTCTTGCTCTCGGAACAGCGAAGCCTGGCCACGGCTGTGTGTTTTAAAATATAGCAAATATTTATGTGTACAGCTGGGGTGCAAAAAAGTCTGAGACTGCTATTACTTTTCGCTTGAGTGCGAAACACAAACTGGCCACGCATCACCAGTTTCCATTCACTTGAATGAGGAAAATTTGTACCCTGTGTGTGTGTTGTCTGTCTATAGAAATTGCATGTGCGCGCACACTGTTTCTGTCTTTACCACAGACTGGTTTCCAAGAAATCCTGTTGTTCTGCTTTTCTGCAAACCATGGTAAATGTTGTATTGGCACATTCTAGAGGAAAAAAAAATGTTTTGAATTTAACCTTTTTGAATCAATTGTTTGGTAACAGTTGACAATAAAAAAAACCTTTTCCCCACTGGTCAAACAACCAAACAAACAAACATTTAATTCCAGGTTTCAATGGATGTTTTTACTAGTTGGAATGTGTTCAATTGGCATTTGTTTAATTGGCATCTGTAAGTAGCTCATTCACCACCGGATTTAAACGAGGGACCGTAGTAAAAGACTAACAACCTTAACATTGTCACTGAACTCAATTATTGTTTGTTGTGTTCATCTTAATCCGGTTTGTGTGTAAGAACAAACAGAACAACCAATGGTTATGGTGTTAATTCCCTTTTTTCGTTTTAACAGATTCACCAGGATTCAGAAATCTTGGTAAACAACCAAAACAAAACTTTTAAAGAGGCCTAAGGTATATGAAACAGAGTAATCATTAATGATGTAATCTGCAGTTCATTATTACTTAATAATACCTCCTGAGATTAGTTGACTATGAGATTACATGATCTAATAGTTAGTTAATAATAGCCTAATGATCCATTTGTTTATAGTTTTGCATACAGGAAATCACTGTTTCATTTCAAAAATCATGTAAACCACATAGTAAAGTACAGAGTGAGGACATTCTGGCTGGTCCTCACATGTTTTGGGGGTTAAGACCTGGTTTTAGGTTAAGGGATATTATTGGGTTTATGTTATGGTAAGTGGTAAACAAACAAATCAATCCAGTAATGGTTACTTTATGGCCAACTATTGATGTGGTTTCAGAGGACAAAGGTCTTAATGTCTAATAAACGACAGGTTTGCGAGCACTATGCACTGATTTGTGTTTCTGACTTTGTCACAATCTATTTGAAACATCAAGTTATTGGACAAACCAGAATTACACGTCAACACTGGAGGTGACCGGGTGAGGGGGTGGAAAGTGTGGACAAGTATTTGGAGCACAATGGTTACCGGGTGTTTGGCAGTCAAGAGCGCGTAGGAGAGCTTTTCTTTTAATTGTTGTGTTCATAAATTGCCACTCGGAGAAGCAGAGAGCTCTCTGACACGAAAACTGCCCGGTTTGTAAATCTCTCTCTGTTATCCTCACACTTCCTAACTGACTCAGAATCACTCTGCGGGAGGTTTTTTGAACATGCTTAGATGCTGCGTCTTCAGCAGAACATTTTCAAGCAAAAAGTGGCATTGAGATGGATGGTTGCAGCCACTCTGTGCTGATGATGGAGCATTATCAGACCACCAGAGAAATTATATTGACCTGTTTTGTCTTCTCTCTGTTGTGCCCATTATCTGAGCAATTCATAAAATACTTAGATATTGTCCATTCCTGTGGAAGCCAAGTGCCGCTCACATTTGTGTCTATCCGTATTCATAAATAAGCAGTCACTCCGGAAAAATGACCTTACTCAAATTTAGTGTAAGCCCTGCAGACGGCAGTTAAATAGACAATCTGCCATCTGTGTCAAAAGGCCAATCTCAAAATACCACTTTCCACCTGCAGGCAACAGATCTTCACAGGATTTCAGACAAGCTAAATAATCCAAAATGGCACAGTCTCTCAGTCCAAGTTAGCCAACAGTGATATAGTCACGCCAGGAGGTTAAAGATTACCCTCCCATCTCTTTGTAACCATGGCGCAAGCCACAGTCTGCCAACACAAATTCACCATTCATCAGGATGAGACTCTTGAGCCCCTCGCTGCAGCTCGCATTAACATTCACCTCGCATCTGAGATTGTATTCTGATATGAATTATCCATATTACACCTGGAATTAAAAAGTGTGTCTCAGCCACCCAACGTGTCCACATTTCCACTGCAATTACAATTTCTAATCCTGACAAAAACCCACTCACAGCCAATGCAAAATTACCTCACTGGCTGTTTCTGTTGTGGTACAGTGCATGTGTATGTCTTTAATATGCCTGCAACATTATTCTTATTATTTTCTGCAATCTTTCAGTGCATATATATACCATGATTTTTTTTTGATGTTTTATAATTTTATGAGATCGAATAAAATCCATTGTTACAGCATTACAATGAATATCTTATGCTGAATATTTTTCTGTTTTTTCTTTTTTTCTTGTGGCAACGATATATCACAGGCATTGTGTATCTTCTGTACTGAGATCAGATTTTCTTTTAAAATAAGTCCACAGAAATTGGAAGAAACTTACATTCCGCTCACCTTGCTAACCTTGGTGGTGCACGTCTCTCTTTTCTTTTGTGATATTTAGGATTTTTGGATCATATCAGATTTCATGTTACATGTTGTTTGTATCTGACTCATTGATTTTGGCTCGTATTGTATCAATACTAATGCTGAATAATGTATCAGCTCCTCCCTTGCTGTATCACTCCCTGCGTGTTTCACTGCTAAAAGTGAACTCGCACAGGAAATTCAAAGTCTGATTCAGCAACAATAACAATATTAGAGACAGGTTGACACTAAAATATCAGACCAAAGACCAACATTTCTTCACAACACATCAAACTGATGTGGAATCACTGTAAAACAATAAAATCCCCTGGAGATTTCTCACAGCTCAGGAGTCACTTCTTCGCCTCGAAATTTGATCCTCCTTACACGCGGAATGAGCGCAATCTGAACTCTGCCACAGCCTGAGCCCGTCTGCTGTACAGAGCTAAGACAAACAGACATTGTGCGGAGGTTTTGGCAGGTACAGCCGTCTGGACTGTAACAGTGTAATCCAAGTCAGAGTGCAGCGGCCAGTGCTGTTGCTCCACAGGGGCCGACAGCTGAGCAGAGACAGTTTTTCATTCGGCAATTAGATGGGATATGACAGCACGGATGTAAGTGATCATCTCTCTCCATAAGAACTGACTATTGATGCACCTCAAACAAAAACAAACAATGACAGGTCATATTTTGTTTTTTGTTTTTCTACACCAAAATGCACATCGAGGAGTAATGAAGGATTATGTATATATTTATTGCAATAAATATTTAAAATGGCAACGTCTAAATTGGTGAATCACAATTATAAGTACATTAGGCCAGGAAGAAATGCATACCAAAAATCAATAATAATAAAAATACATCTATTTTAAAACATATCTGGGCAGCAATGTATAGAGCTGGCTTGAGTTTAGTCGATTATATTGTTTTGTTGTTTCCATTTAAAGAAACAGTACGGAAACCACACAGTCAATCTTAAATTGTCCATTATACGTCATCAGAGATTACAAAAACACTGTATCACAGACGACACCTTTGTCGGAGTGCTCTTTTACGTACTATCGGAAACATTCCAGCAGTTTCAGAAAGCAGACAAGTTGCACTTTAAAACCGTGTGGTTATTACAGTTATTTTACTCGCACTGTTGCAAGAAGTTGGAAAACTTCTTACATATTTACTAGTTTTTGGACATTGAGACAAAAACTCAAACATTATGTTACTTTAAATAATTAATGTCCTACTTTAATACTGTCCATGTACTGTTACTATAGATCTTATTGGTTCATCAAACTCCCTGGCAACCTTGAGTCTTTGAGGAGAGAAAACAAATG
This sequence comes from Microchirus variegatus, assembly GCF_963457635.1. NCBI lineage: Eukaryota > Metazoa > Chordata > Actinopteri > Pleuronectiformes > Soleidae > Microchirus > Microchirus variegatus. The sequence continues at coordinate 21,514,153 of NC_139811.1, read as the reverse complement.
CTTTATTCCTGGACCTGGCGAATGCCGTTGGATCAGTATCACAGCAAATGTCTTTGGAATGCCTTTGCTTTTGTTTGCATACCAAACATGTTCAGAAATCTGGATGCACAGAATCCATGCCTTTTGCTGAGCTCATTATGTCGTTTCCTCCACACATGCATTAACCAGAGACCTGAAGCCTGAGGCTCTTAATACAAGCAACACATAAACACAATGAGAGAGAGCGTGTCTCCAGCTCTGCAGCGGTACATCATGGGTGTGGAACTTCGAGCATTTTTAATTGCTATTTGTTTGTTTGTGCTGGATGACAACAATTAAAAAAGTTTGGTTATTGAATGCATTTCAATTACATTTGCTGGTGTTGATATATACAGTGCTATAACAATGTGTAATCATTGAATCATAATATATACAGTAGTGATGTGGAATGAAAATGTACTCAAGTATTTTATGTTTGCAGAAGTGGAGACAAAGAGAGAGAGAATATATTTATTTTATCCTGTTTATACCCTTTGGTTACTTTGGTAATCAAGTGAGATGATGTGCAGTTAATTAGCAAAAGTGCAATGGGGTTTTAATTGTGTGATACATTTTGTGAACATGTTTGATAAAGTTATTTCAGCCCATATTGACTCTGTATTTAGAGTTTTACTTCCCTCATCATGCTGCTCAAACATTAAATGACCCTCAAAATCTCATGGTTTTTCAAACTATGAAGAGATTTTTTTCGTTGGTTTACTTTCATTTAACATGAAGTCATTCAGCTGCAAACATCCTGTTGATACCTTTTAGTTCATGTCTTGGCTCATTTACTCGAGCTGAATGAATGAAAGAGAGCTGACAAAAGTGTTATTTCCATCCAAAAACAATTTTTTTCTGTATGCACTTACACATCCAGAGTTGACAATTAAGGCTAGCAAACTAAAATGATCCCCAAAACGTCTTGTAATTGTTGAAATTCCTTGTTATTATATGGTTGCCTCATCTGAACCATTGGTTGCTACCATCACTTTGGCATTGGCTTATCTTGTTTCATATTGAACATGACTCATGGAAAATTTAAGTAGTTTTCTCCCTGATGCAAGCACAGAAGTAGCAATATGCTGAATAGCCACCAGGGGGCAACTCTGCTGGTCGCACAAAGAATTCCACCTGACAGGAAGTGTATGGGTAAGGAACTTAATTCTCACTAAACTTTTTCCTCTATGGTTTCAGTTGGGAGTTACAGAGGACACTAGAAGATAAAGCACTGCGAGTGGACACCAGTGTGATTGACAGCTGGTGCTGGATTGCAGGCGACGTCTGTAAACTTCCACATGGCACCGGCCAAATTACGAATCTGGAGGCTTCAGAATTCACACTCCTGCCCTGATTGTCATCTGGTTCATAATCCTCGAAAAGCTTTTAGAAGTAATGCAGGGTATGGACAAAAAGCTCTGTGCATTTTTGGTGTACATGTATCTAAGTCTTTATACTTTTCATTCATCAACTTTTACTGCTGGTAAAAACAGAAATGAAAATCAAAAACAATACCGTCAAACTTTTGAAAGAGTTGAGTGACTGGACATGTATTAACAAAAATGATTGCTTTGCTACGATAGCAAAATTGTAATTGCTGTTCCTTCACTGAAACAACTGTCACTATGTTATATTTATGTGCAATTAAGTGCAGTGACGGCTTTGGCACACTCAGACAATTGCAGAGTTTGGCAAGAAAGAGGATTTAACACCATGCGGGCCGCTTTGGTCCTTGGTCATTTGTCAAATTTATTATTGGCCATAGGCAAACACAACTTTTAAAAACATCTAAGCAAATAAATATGTCAAAAGCAGGGCTCTCTTTTGTGAGGGCCCAGAATCTAATCACATCGACTTCTGCTTTATAGTCAACAGAGGTTTGAATGCTCTGCATCGCTGTGCACTCTGTTGACACAAACGGGGGAAAAACTCAGGCACTTGATGTTATAACAAGTTAATGTTAATTGTCTGAGCTGACAGCTGCTGATTTAGTTAAGCACATCAACGTGAGTGTAATTCAAACCAAAACTCATTTGCACTGATGCGATAATATTATGAACCAACATTCATGGAAAGACCAACCCTCTGATATTTAACATGCACTTGCAGAACATGCACATAATTCACCACATTTTTCCTGCATGGCTGCAGAAACATCCTGAGTGGGCTGTTTGAGGCCCATAAGTTATCTGTCACTTTGGAATATTATTATTCGCTACAAAGCTTTTTTATTTATTTTTTTCTTAAATTGCTGCACAACTCAGCAGGGTCAACTGACAGGATGACTAATTTAAGGTGGAATTGACGAGGTATCGCTTGTTTTCTTGCATCACTGGAAATGATGATATCCATGGTGTCCTATCCTTCTTAACCATTTACATTTTCTGAAAACCAAATACATCACAGCTCGACAAGTCCTGTCCCTTTAGCTCAGCCTTTTTTGAGCTGGATTTAGAGGACATGTCATTTGTGGCCTTTAGGATCCACCAATCAATTGTACCTGAGACATTTTTTTTTTTTACTGTGACACTTACAGTATGTATTCTTTGGAAAGTCCAGAAATAGCACACTGATGTTATATACCATAATTGTTTTGTCAGGGAGTTTGTTAAAATAGGAAAATCAACCACCACAGCACTCCATTAGTTTGGGGGTTTGTGATTTTTTTGGACTGTCTCGTTTGTAAAGTAGACACTGATGTAGCCACAACCTTTAGCTCTTAAGGCCTACATATTGAAACACAGCTGCTATACGTCTTTATAGCATTAAGGGATTTGCTGTTACCCTTACTGCCAAATCCTTTGCCTCATCTTAACATGCCGCTCATCCATTTCCTGTTTCATCTTGGCTTTTGTTGTCTGAGCGGTCCCTGTAGGTTAAGGCAGAGTGCACACTTGCCACTGTCAAGTATAGAAATTGTTAACATTTGAGGATGGACTTTTTTTCCTAAGTCATTTATTGCAGCAAAATACATCAACCATCCTGGAGTGTTCAGTCTAATCTGAAACTGATTTAATCTGATTTTTTAAACATTCTTAAGTAAGAGTTTTTTTTTCTTAGTGCCTAATAATATCCTCCACAGTGAGCATGTGAAACAAAACCTGATCTGAACCTGGACCCGTTTATATTTATTTGTCCCTTACACATGTCAATCACTACACGTCACACTATATTGTTTTATATATTATAAAAAGGTGTAAAAAATAAATTGTAGACTTTTGGTTTTATTGCTAATATAATAGCAGTTCAGCAGTTACATTTGAGCACAAACACTGAAATAAGTGAGGGTTCAAAAGGAACACTGGAGATAATTTAATTCAAACAATAGTATTATATCCATGATTTTAGTATTTTTTTATTTTTTTTTTCATTTCAAAATCAGACACTGTTTGACTATTTTGGACCACGTTCTGATTTAACTCCGATTTAGGGACCAGTTCAACAACAACCGCTGGTTTGATGATTTGTTGTGGATTGCTGTGGTGAAATGAGGCCACAACATGGTGTGATTTCATGGAAAGCGTGTTACTGTATTATGAGGACTGTTTTCATGGAGAGGATGCTGTGAGGTGTGAATACATGGTGTTTTCTGGGCTTTAACAGGTGCTTTTTGAGCCTAAACCTGACCACATTCAAAACCAAGTAATGGACATCGGTTAAACCATTATGTTGATTTACATGATGTGTGCAGACATGTAATTACATAGTCTTAATTTGCTGAGGATGCACCTGTGAGCTGTGTGCAAACATACTTTGTAGAAGACATTTCTGCCAATAAATGAGGAACATCATTCCTCTGTGACACTGCAGATCAACCACCTTCACATTCTAAAGATTTGCACATTGTTTCTAACTAAGAAGACTATTTCCATTGACCCAGTAGAACAACTTGTCAGTGGCCTAACTGAGGAGAACAAGCAAACGCTTTCTTTTATTTATTTGAATGGCATCCATGATTCCCATGTCTCCTCACTGTGTTGCTGCTGTCTTCCTTGTTTTCAGATAGTGTCGATGCTGAGGTGAAATGATAGATACTATGCTTTACTTGATCAATAATTGTGGTCCCTTACAATGTTGACCAGGCTGCCACACTGTAGACTAATTAGATGATAACAAGTGATGGATGTGTATTAAATTCAGCTGGCCCTTAAGAGAACTCCTTTGGGCTTTGTCCTATTTCCAGCTGACCTTTTGGAGCCCAACTTTATCGTACGTGGATGTGGTCGTATCAGTTTGTGTGATGTTTGCGATACAGGAATCAGACTGTGTTGTATTGATTCACTTCAAGATACAGTAAGTAGGCAGACGGATGGATACATAGATGGTAAGACTTTCAAGTCAAACCGATATGAATAAAACAAGGCGTGAATCCCCATTGATCCTCATTTCAAAACATGACATAATGAGATTTCACAAATGCGTTCAATTCACAATGGCTTTCCTGCAAGAAAAGGGACAAATTATTCTTACTGGAGTTTCATGTGCCAGAGAAATCCAATAACCTCTATGAATGGAACATATTGCTCAATAGCAGCCAATGAGGGCACAAGGACCAGGTGACCATTAATGGAGGGAAAATGAAGGTGGTGTTAATCAAGGTGGATTGGAGTTCACATGGACCAGGTTCTCCCCAAAGGAAAATACTTGAGACTTAACTGCATACTTTTATTATACAGCCTTTTCCATGGTACAACAGTGTCCAGAGTCAGAAGCTACAGGAAATTAAGCTTTGCGAAAGCAGCCAAGCAGGCTGTCCTGCCTGATCTTTATAAATTGTTGTATTTTAAAGTGTTTTGTGGGGGTTGTGAGTCTGACCCATATACTTGTAACTTCATTTTTACAAGATACAAGTTCCTCAGTTTTTACAAAATTAAGCATAGTGAGACCAATCACTGGAGACAAAAAATGCAGCTGAAAGTCACACGCAGCCACCAGATGCCGGTTATTATTGGGTAATAGCTAGGAAGTGGGAACTGTAAGCAAACTGAATAAACATTATTTGACTCCCAACCATTCTAAAGTAAAGTTAGAATGGATGTAGCAAAAATGCAGAGTGCGGTCATTTGATCAGTTGCTTATTGATTATTTCATGTTAGAAATGAGGGACCAGTATCAATTTAATACCCATCATTCCTCGTAAAGAAGTTTATCCTTATCACAAGAGTCAAAATATTTTGTTTTACAACAACACAACAGCAAGACAGGGAAGAGAGATAACTCACAATTATGCTGGTATTGCTGTACTTTACATCATGAGTATCTGAAAGGACATTAGCTCTCCAAATGGTTGTGCCTCTTAAATGTGACGCTATCAACTCTTAACAGTCTTGAATGTTCCTTTTAAGATTGGAATGTTGTGAATTTCATTGTCACTGGTTTGGAGGATTTTGGAGGACTTTCTTTCCTTGTCATGTTGGAACAAATACTTCACAGAGGATTCAGTTCTTTTCCTCCCTTTTTCTATTTATTTTATGTGTGTGTTTTGTTCATATTCTCTTTTTCTTCTGATCTTTCCATTGTGCTATCTTTAGGATGAGGATGGCGGACTGATGTAACGCTTGGCCTGCTGTGCCTCCTTCTTTAAACTTGTCAGTGCAGCCAAATAATGGGGAACAATTAGAGCAGTGGTGAAAATGGTCTGTCAGAAGCAGCATCACAGAGAAAAGAAATGTCTTGAGTGGGTTTCTCTTGGAGCTGGCCTAAAAAACATTTTCCTCTAATGATCTATCAGTGGGGAGTGTCTCAACACATGATATTCATTTGCCCTTTTTCCACAACTTTTGCTTTGGAAGGCAGTTCCAGCTGATATGTCCTCTGTAACGGCTCACTTTTCCGAAGGCATTATGCAGGTCGGACTGGAGCTGCGTGGAGCTAGCAGCCTGTGGACCGCAGGCCTTCCCCTGAGTCGTTGTTCCTGAGTTAGCAAGACGTCCCCCGGTGCCTGCCAGGTGTGGCTCCCTCAGCATAATTAAGGTGGGATCTGCCAGGGCTTCTGGGCCAGGGTCATTCATCAACTGGATCACCTGCAAGATTAATGTGCACTTGCTGCAGCGCTCCAATGGATTGCTGCCACTTGGTGAGATCATTAGTGTTGGCCTCCGTATGACTGCAGAGGGCTCCACTCAGTGGATACGGAGATTCGCAGCTTTGCATACTAATTGTAAAGTCCATCATTGCCTAATTAAGGGATTATGTGAGACACTTGTGTCCAGTCTCCTGGACAGTAAACCATAACTGAAGGGCAAACTAGATAGATTAGCTCCACCTGCTTAGTAGCAAAGTGCAAACTAATGAAACTGCTGACAACGGTAAGCTCAAAGGAGAATGGGGAGGTACTTGCATCATTGCAAAACATAAACATCCCAAAGGAATTCAGTCTCTGTTAAATAACACCCACATCTTGCACCTTTCCACTTTTCCAACATTTTGTCATTGAAGCACAGTTTGTTTAACATTGATGCTTCTGATAATAATGTTATCACTTCAGTCAGTTTACCTGCCATGACTCAGCAGTAATCTTGATCTTTAACAGTTCACATGCAGTCTGATGATTGGAAAGCAAAAACTAAACTAAAATATGCAGTGTTGACTTCCATGGTCCGGTACAGGACCATTCTGACTGCTTACAGTAGATAAAGGGCCAATTCCTATCTTAACCCTCAATCATCATCACATTTACGTCACAATTATTTATTTATTATTTTATTTCAGTCAAGTTATTAGGTTGTCAGTTAGTTATAAGATGATACTCATACAAATACCACAACCACGGACATATTCAGCTGACAGTTACCACACACCACGGCTTATTGAAAAGTAAACGATAGCAAACGATCGCGTGTCCGCACCGGCCGGCTATTGACAAAAGATCGTAAAATAAAAATAAATGTTACGCAACAATGACGTCAGTAATCCATCATATGGGCCTAAACTAAGATAATACAATGTTTTTTATAATTTTTATATCTCTATTAACAAAGAAAATACTTTCGCACCCGATTCGCTGCTTTCGACGCCATCTTTCTTATGTGAAAACACGCAATGCATTCTGGGTAGCCCTTGCTCCCAAGGGTGGAATCGGAAAATCTCGATATTCAGGGCGATACAGCCCTTAAACTCGCCCCTCAACTTAATTTTTCTGAGAATCGGGACAGCACTTGCACTAGAGGGAGCACATTTTTGAGATTGAGGGTTAAGACTGAGGGTTAAGAAAGGAATTGGAATTCACCCAAAGTAAGCAAAGGGCCAGAGATAATGACACATCAATTTACAATGTCCAACAAAATTCAAATTATATATCCTGTAAGTTACTCAAAAATTAAATTAATGCTCTTCAACGCTTTTACTGTGAAGATGTAGCTGTTTTTTGATTTGCTCTGCATTTGTAGAACATATGTAGTCTCATCAAATGTCCAGAGCTGGTCAAGCTGTTGTCTGCCAATGGCAACACACATGGCTACGGTTCACGGTGCTGCCTTCTATTAATTTTTAGGGGTTGTTTTTTTTTTTTCCTATAGGGACGTCACAGGCCATTTAAGCTGGTCCAGGGGCCAGATCTGTCCTCGGGGGTAGCACATTGCTCATATGGTCTAAAGGCACCTTTCCATCAGAGGAACTAAGAACTAAAAAGAAGTTCAATGATAGTTCATGAGCCATCGGGGTGGACTTAGCAGCCCTACTTGTCTGATTGTTCAGAGAAATCGTTCATATTTAACCTGTGGTTAAACAAATCATTTCATGTTTGCAGCTCTGAACATGGAGAGCTTTTTTTTTTACCCTCCACAAACAAAATGCTAAAAATAAACTCTGTATATATCGCATTCAGTGTGATGTCGCTGCAACACTGAAGCATGCAGACGCACCTGGACTCACTCTTTATGAAAGCCATCAAGTAATATTTAAGTCAAATTAATAAATGAAATCTGTCATAAACAATAATGACATTGTTGTTGTACAGACTGTATCATTACTGCAACCTGGTGGACTGGAGTGGAACAGCTTCTTGTGGCCATGGATTGTTCACACATTAACATAATTTGCATAATCTTCTGTGATTTTTAACCACATTAGTAGTCCAGAAACCTAGCCTGCAACTGAGGATCTTGACCAATCACATGGCAGTTCGCAGAGAGAAAGGGTGCTCTTATTTTCTCATCTAACAAAGCAGCTGTACAGTATACATCCCATAGATTAAGAGGAAACAAAGCAATCACAAAAATGAGAAGAGTCGGACCACATTAATAATTGATCATGATCCTATTCTATGAGTACTAAAGCTTTAAAGAATCAGACATTGGGGAAACCTACTTACAGTAATGAAGCTTGATTTAAAATAAACTTTTACATCGTCACATTTAAATTGAACAGATTTTTGGCCATGTGTAGTCAGCAGAGACAATGTGTGACCATAACTATTCCTTTTGGGTCATTGTTAGCATTTCATTACACATGGGACGTTGTGATGCCATCATTCATTTGGAGCTGTGTTTGTTGTGTTTAGCATGATACAATTCACATTATGTACTGACATGTACTGTATTACACTTGAATTCAGTCAAACCATATTGCTCAGATCTCAATATCACAATAAACTTGCCAAAGAAAAAAATCACAGTAGGTACAATAATCCAAGAGGTCAGCAGCAAGATTTTGTATCAAACATAAAATGACTAGTACAGCAGTAATCCATTTCCATGCAGGATTTGCAAATAGCCAAAACAAGGAAGAATCCACTTGTTGTGTAAAACACTATTCAGTTTTACAGTGGGAAGGGAGGGAGGGGGGTTTGAGCACAGCTTTTCCGGCTGTATAAGCCTCCCTCTATATGAGGCTTGTTTTTCATTGACTGTGTCAGGAATCAAGAGGGCTAATCCCTCAGAGACTTCAGATGAAAGTTTGAAAAGAAATAATGAAAGGCACACTGCCTGAGGGTGCATATCAGGGTGAACGTACAGCAAGCTGGAGAGAACAGCAGCCGTGCACGACAAGCAGCAAAGGAAGAACATAACAGCTTCCCTTGCTGCCACCCCCACCAGTCTAACTATAAATCACATATTCTGTCTCCAAGACATAAACAAATATGCAGCAGAGCGCATCAGAGACTTGGCACAGCATGAATACGCATAAAATGTAACATTTTTCAGCTTGTAGCTTTAACATATCTGAATGATCCGTAAAAATGACTAGGGACTTTATAAAAATGGAACAAGAGACTGTCTCTCTCTTTTTGGCTTTGCATCAAAACATCTTTTCCCAGTATTTAAGAAAAAAAAAAAACACATCTTCCAGTAACAACCACTTGCATATTTTGTGACTAAGATATTTGTAATTGCAATGATGAGATTTGGCAGCTATGTTTCTGTACATTTGTGGGTTCATTGTTGGTAGATAGTTAGATATGATATTTAATGAATCAAACAAAAAGTGTAGACAGGAATGTAACAATATGTGAATTGTTGCATTTTGGCATAAACTTTGATGTTAAACACATTAGAAAAACAGCATTATCTGCCTTTATATTTGTCCACTACAAATCTTTATTTCACCTTCAATCGATAATATGGATGACACATGAAAAGCAGAAAGAGAAACACCAAAGGGCCACAAGCTGGAATTGTAAAATATTATTGTATATATTTGTTACATCCAAAGTGCTGCTGATAATATCGTAAGGAGTTGGTGTTATGACTGAAAGCAAATTTACATGTGCAACTGGGGTGCTTTGGGGTCAGTTTTTTGCCCATATTTAAAATTCATTTATATTTTACCCTGGTACAAAACATGTTATTCTGTAAAAGGGCAAACTGGAATTTGATATTTAATTAGTCTGACCTGTGTGAGCCAGAAAGTATTTTTAATATTAATTTTGTTTTGCTGATTTTTTGTAATTCACTGGAACTGAATTGGTTCCAGACAGAAGTTGTTAGAAAATGACAAAGACACAACCAGGGCCAGACGGTGTATAGGGACGATTTGGGAGACGCCCTACCAACTAGGAGGAGAAAGAGAATTGTTTTTCCTATATCCATTCCCTCAGTGTTCTAGACATATTATCTGTCATTGTCCAGTCAGAATCATAAGATTCAAGTCATGTTTTATGGTCCTGCCTCTGTTGGGACGATTTGATTGACACATTGACCCTCACAGGTATGTGTCATTTAACAGAATAAATATGACATATTTGAAGAGGTATACCTGGAAGAGCCCTACTGATCTTATTAACTGTCATGGTGTCTTCCTTCAGACTATCAAGTAATTAATTTCCTTGGCATACAATTAAACCTTCAATGATTAACCTTTGACCGACAAGGCTTAAAGCTCACATATAGTGGTCCTGTTGCACATATGTTAGTTATGGAGGTTTTATGTTAGTTAAAACCTCCTAATTGCTGTAAATGAGCTGATATAAATCTCTCCTCACTGAAGCTCCCGTCAGCCGCGCTGTTTCAGACTGAAATCTCACCCCCAGATGACAGGCTGTGTTGTGATTGGCCAGCCAGCGTGAGCGTTATTAACTGTCTTGTGATTGGCCAATACCTGGACGTGATGTAATTAGCCCACCCGCTCTCAAAAGCACAGCTCCCCCCTCTGGAACGGTGGATGCACTGCAACTCATTATCAAAACATTGTTTTACCAATGTTTAAAAATAGCTTTGTCACGACTCCCCGCCGCAGTGGAACCTCGTTAGAACAGATACTAAATAAAGTGACAGGTACTATCACTAAAGGAAACGCAAAATAACCATGTTGAGGCGAGGCATGGCGCACTATTGGAAAAGGGGCTTTTGTCAACAAATCTTCCCTTCCTCCACTCAAACCTCATCACCTCAATATGACTGTGACTGTTACACATTCATGTTTTGTTACTGCACACCATCTGTGAGTTTGCAACAGGCCCCAGAATCCTTTGAGCTGCAGAATAACAGCTTGTGTTTTTTCTCCCTCCCTAAACTGGCCCTTGGTTCATTTTTAAGTTGACAGTGATGCAAGTGGGAACGACACCATATGTTTCCTTTATTCCTCCGAGCTGAACGTTCAACATACTGCGCCGAGGCGACGGTCAGTGTCAAACTTTACCAATTTCCCCTCGCCACAACTGCCAATTGGTTTTTATGATGTGTTTCACAAACAAATCATTCCCGCGCCCTCAACTCCTGCTGCGGATGAGACATGTAGACTCTTGACTCGGGGGGGGGGGGGCTGCATAAAGTGTATTGCACACCTCTGAAATTACTGAATTAGAATGCCACACTGTTCACGAGCCATGTGCAGTGAATGGAGAACACCCCTAATAGTGCTGGCAGAGGAAATGCATCTGCATTCTGCTAGTCATGCATATGTTAATCTCTTTTTTTACCCCATCCACATAGTTATGATTTGTAGCTTGGGCTAGACATCATAGCAATTAACCATGCCAATTATTAATGCGTATATAAGCTTCTTTGAAAGATGCTGTTGTGTCCAAACAGATCTCGTTTTATACAAAGGCATCAGTCTGGCTCATAATGTTCAATGTCACTGCTGCCAGAGGCTGAGTACAGAGAAGTCATAGCATCTGGAATCTATGACTTCTCTTCATTCAGCTCGGTTTAGATGATATTGTAATTATTGCAGATGCAGTAATTAAATCAGCGATAAAACCCTCTGCCTAATTATATACTCCCTTATACCTCTCAACCGTTTAAACTTATATTTCTGTTTTTTATGGCAGTGGAGACGGACACTGTGCATTCTGCTCACCCCATATAATTTACCTCCTGGCCCCACATTCAGCACAAAGCCAGTGTATAAAGCACGATGGTGATAACATTGTTTCCTGTGGGAAGGGAAGAGGTGCACCGTGACTGGTCAAATCAGCAGCTTTAAATCAAATGTTTCCGTTGCGGCGCACAGAGTAACTTTTTGACGACCCATTTCCTAAAATGGCTTTGGAAAAAGCTTTCCTGATCTTGCAATAATCATTCTTTTGTGCACTCTACAGCACCCGGCAGGTAAAAGGAAATAGAAGGGAGTAATAAAAGGTTTTTGGAGATCTTGACAGCTCTACTCAAATTGCTTAAAATGTTCTAAAAATGTTTTAGGTGACATTTCTTTGTTTATTTGTCAGTTATTCTCCCCCCAGACTATCATGTCAACAACTCTTGGACTGATGGAATAGTTAGTCATGTGCTGTGTTACACAGCAGATCCTGCATCACTCAGAGTCCATGCAACACAAAGCTAAAGCTGTGGTAGGAAACATGTTGTTGATGTTATTGAAAACACATTATAACCTTTCAGGGTAACGCAATCATATCATTAGATTATATATCAAAAACGACTATGGTGTTATGATTTAGCAGAGGGTGGACCCGAAAGCAGACGGAGACGGTAAGTATGTGTAAAAATAATAACATTTATTTACATCAAAACGAGAACAGAAAGCGACTTCGCTAAACAGGAAGTGAAGGGGGGAGAGAGAGGGAGTAATGCCGATGCAGCTGTGTCAGGTTTGGGCAGGTAATGGCGATCAGGCGACTTTCAGCCACGCCCCCTGCAGAGAGAGGAAGGAAGAGCACACAGCAGCAGCAGAACAAAAACAACTTAACAATGATATTAAAGGTGCAGAAGGTGCAGGTGAGATTGTGACATATGGTCAGTGAACAAAACAAAGAGCCAAACTTGACTCCAGTGAGCTGGACACACTGGAGTCAAAGTAGTAGTAGAAGTAATCTAGAGGAAATGATCCGCCAGACCTTATTGGAAGACTCAATGGTTTGAGCAGAAAAAAAAACATTTGCCAAAAGATCGTGTTAACCCTGTAAATGTGTTGGAGTGGATTTGGATGGTTATCAATGTTACAGGAATGAGGAGAAAACTCCAAATAACACACACACACACACACACTCTCACACGCACAAGTAATGCAATAGAATCACATGAAATGACACGGAGCATGCACATGCCAGCAAGTGTAAAAAATAATTTATCATAGGGTCCACAGCAGGCTATAGACATTCACAGGTCAAGATAGGTGGAATTTTTCAACTATGGAGATGCTCACATACTTGCGTGCATTTGTTCATGCTCATCTGGTGGAAGGAGCTCAGGACAAAGAGCCTCCACCAACAAACATCATAATATTTAGAGACTCTACAGTCAATTATTTTTCCAGTGATTTAACCCATTTAGGCTGCGTAGGCAGTGATTTTGAGGAGTTTCTTGGCTTCGATGACATATAGCGCTGAACCAATCCACCAGGATTTGTGGTTAAGACATTATGTTTGAAGACGACGAGGTCGAGGATAACGACAATGAGTTTGGAAGACGGACAATTACCACCGTAATCGACGAAGTGTTTTCAACCGCACACCAGGGGTGAGTGTCGATATGCCATCAGATGCCACATCTCTGCAAGCACTATCACCGTCACATGTGAAGCAGACTGTTACAGTCATTACATGCTGTTCTTGTTCTTCCCAGTCCATCAGGACTAAACCAAGGCACTGACACAAGTTGATATTACTTAATTTTCTGAGCATAAATGCATTTCCCAGGGAAGCCACAGGAAGTGTAAGCTTTCAAATACTTATTAAATGTTGTTTCTAGCTGCTACAGAAGCTGAGAAATCAATAATTTAGCAGGCATTGACACAATTGCTGAATTTGAACCTCAGATTGTAGAGGTCCTTTTACAGGCATTATTTTTCCAGGCGTTTCAGGCCTTAATGGGTTAAACTATGTTCACATCTGACCGTCCTGATGCAATATCTTAGGGTCAACATACTGCTTAAAACTGACACTGATTTAACAATCAGACCCAAATGAGTTTGAACCTTTCTGTCGAAATTACTGAGTAGGCGTTTGAAAATATTTCCCTCCGTGTGCTGATCTTATGCCTTTAAAGCAGACATTTCAACACATTCAGTTTACATGAATGGAAAGTTTATATTTCAGTTTATTTACCGCACATTGATTGGGGTTTTTTGAACAAATGTTGCAGTTTGCACTATTGCGGTGATATTTCTTTGTTGTGTGTCGAAAACATGGTGAAAAGACTGCTATTATTTCTTTTCTTTTTTTCTCTCTCTTTGCAAACAGGCACGTAATTTGAAGGATTTATCACTGAATGAATGTATGCTGTGTGCTAAGAGAACGTTTGTCCAAAATGTGATATTCGGTGTATACGGTAGGATTACCTCTCCATTCAGAGAAGACCAGAGGGTAAATGTTCACATGGACAAGAAATATGTTTCTGCTCGCCGGCGTTTGATAACACTCCGACAGGGGTTAAGTTTATCCACTATGTCGAGAGATAAAGATGGTGGTTTGGTTTTCCATTTCTTCTAGGATACACAGAGTTCTTATCGCACAAGTGTGACATGGCAGAAAAAAATAGAGAGCTTTAACTTGTCACAACAGTGCAGGGCAGTGGAGCTGTACTTTGTTAAATACTATTGGACTGTAAACACTCCGAGTTATGGCCATTTTGGCCAGCGTGGACAGATCTTTTTTTTTTTCTTGTTACCATGCACCACCAGCCAAATCACAATAACTTTGATGGTGGCAGTAGGACAAAAACATGGACTAAATGATGGTGCATAGGGTATTAATTTTTACCAATCATTTTAACACTTGTTCTTTCACAGAGGTTCAATGCTGTATGTCATCATATAATATTGTCTTGAACAATACAATATTCATTGATCCTTTTTAACTGGGTCCTTCATATATTATATATATATAGTATTATTTGTATAGAATTTAATCTAAATATAGATGACAGGTATGTCTTTTGAGCCAAAACAGAACTGAAAAAATAAATAAATATACCTGCTCTCTTGCAGTTGTATATGACACGTTTGTAAGCTCTAAGTGATTTAATTGTATTCGCAAACTAACCAACTTATTTCTCTCTCCAAATGTGTATCGATGTCCACTTGCACTTGTTTAACATTAATAAATAAAAACAACCACATATATGCTGTAACCTAACCTTAGTTGTACTTTGCAAGCGGGTATAGCGAAGTGTTTTGAATAATGCAAAAATGCAGAAATTAAAAGTAGGGGAAAAACAAAAACATTATGCTGAAGCCCAGTGAAGGTCACAGGAAACTCTGAGAGGCTGCGGCTGAACCTTTATCCATTCACACCACGTTTTGAATGGAAAGCAACTCCAGACATCCCCATCAATTCATGCGCCACTCAACTGTCCAATTAGTTTTATCTGTGCTTTGCAAGAACAAAAATGTGTCATTTAATATAAAAATGTGACGGAAATGGGAAAATTTAACCATCCAAAGAATCAAGAACAGAATACATCACCTATTCAATACCTAATCATATAATACATTTCAAAGCCTGTGTGTGTGTCAGTGCCTGGTTTATGGAAAGCCTTGGGTGATTGTACCACAAAATGACAAACGGAGATTTCAATTAAAGAATGAAAATGATGAAAGTCTGTTAAGCAGTCACAGTGTAATACAGTTGGTTTTACTTAATCCTAAACTGCAAGAGAAACTCACTGGAGAGCTGAGATGAATCAGCCTCCTAAAGGGCAGCACAAACATTTAGAGATGAGAATTTATCACAGGGTTTAGTTACAGACGGATTTTCTTTTACTTTCATATCAAAACAAACCCAAATATTAAAACCTTGCTTCCGTGTATTAACCTCTGGTTTTTCAAGAGATGTTGGGCACCTCGGGCAAACACGATGTGGGGACCGACATTGAAAAAGAAACAAAGCAAGCTGGTGGCTTTGGGCGAGCTGATCATAAATTGTAAGGATTTGATCTTGTAGACCAGGGGTGTCAAACTCATTTTCACTGAGGGCCACATCAGCATAATGTTTACCCTCAAAGGGCCACATATAACTGTCATACAGAAAAATTTAACTACTTCGTAACATATTGTTAAATAACATTCTGTATTTATTACTTATTCATGTTACAAATATGATGCATTATAGATGTAACCCGGTCCGCGATGGTATTTCTTGACAAACTAACAGTTTTAAGAGTCTGTATCTGGTCAGGTCAGACGTGCTCACACACCTTCAGCATGCCATGCTTCAAAAACACACCCTCAGAAAAAGACTTTGAATCACGGTCCATTTCTTCAGACACAATAAAGCTATAGCTTTCACTGCTGCATCGGTTTTGGTTGTGGCTTTTGTGAACACATTCTGCTGCGATCACAGTCTCAATCTCAATTTCACTCATCGCATGATCCATATACAATGATACACTGCGATCTAGTGGCGGGAAATGTAGTTTATGGTCAATGCACGCCTAAAAGCAGCATAGACATATTTTAACACATATTTTTAAGACCAATTAATCACTTGCGGGCCACATAAAATGACATGGCGGCCCACATCTGACCCCTGGGCCTTGAGTTTGACAGGTGCTGTAGACCAACTTATGCCTCTGGTCAAAAAGTCCACTAACACTAGCTCATGCTTGCTATTGTCTGCAATTGATTTAATCAGATGCACTTCCTTCCTTCCTTCTAATGACTCTGCATTAGACAGTTTTTATGGACTCCATTTCAGATTGATAGCCAGGTAAACATTTTACAAATTTCTTGTTGTCTGGTTCTGAGTTATTCACATGCAGGCCCTCAATTGATTCCATGCAGCCCACCACGTAATATCAAATACTTTCTGTCGGTTTTCGTTATTTATATAATTATTATACATATATAAATTATCTATGTATAATACTTATATTAATGGGGGCACAACAATATATATACCCCCATGAATGTTTCAAATCCAATCAAACAATATTATTTGAATATTCAGTAAATTATATTTATTTTAAGCTCATACAACCCACCTCTATTGTACAGTTTTGTTTTGTTTTTTGCCTAAAAAGACCGGCCAACTCCTGAACAGAATAGATTCTCATTGACCCGCAGGTCATGTGAGTTTTAGACCCTGGTCTAGTTAATTTATGTCGTTGGCGCCTGTTCCAGTGTAAGAAACGTGAACCCATTCAGTGCAAGCTGAATGTGAATGAGGGACTGAGGTGAAAGAAAAGTGCAACCACATTGTCAGTGCTCTTCATGATATTTTCCTTCCACTGGATTTTTTACGCTTCCACTGCACCATTTTGCTTGTTTATCGCTCATCTGTGTCATCAAACTCAGACTCTTTGCAGAAACAGAAGAGAAAAGAAAACTCCTAAGATGATAGAAGTTATTCATCCTTTTTAGCGAGGTTATCTGTTAAAAAAGAAAATCATGATGCTCCTAATTAAAACCTGAACAAATACTGTATATATGGGTCTGCTGCTGCTGACACAAATATCCTGTCATAACAGACAAGGTCTATAAAAAGTGAGCTGAGGAGAATGAGCAGCTGTAAATAAGGCAGCGTCTTCTGATGATGGGCAGCTCTGAAATACGTCCCTGGCAAATGTTTGCACAGTATTCCAGCTGTTGAATTCCACACATCAAACTGTGTCATCAAGGAAACCTCTTGCATGAAACAATCCTCCACTCCTCCGCAGGCGTGTTGTTACTTCTCGGCAGGTGCCTGTTACGATTGCAAGTGTATAAATCATGGAGCGGGAAGGCTGTCAGCCATGATGACACTCCTCATAAACACTGCTGACCGTCAGCCATTGCACTGTACTTCTTCATCAGCTCCACCATACGCATCACTAGAGGGGAGCACCAAACTCTCAGGCTGGCAGAAAACAGCTCTTTACTCTGGAGTGCAAAGCTTTGAATTGTACCAATGTTTCCTTGACAAAAAAAAAATGGGCCCAAGTGCCCACAGGAAAAACAACATTTGATTGCAGTGCATTAACATCACACTGTAGAGTGTGGCACAGGATTATATCAACATAAGGAAACTGAGCCACGATGAGTGGAGGTTTGGTTCACATTAATATTTCCTCTTAAGGCTGTTATATTTATGAATATGGAGGAAAACTACAGACTCTATGTGCTTCCACTCAGTGTATGCAGGATGAGGATAATTCAGCCAGACAGCAGAAATTTGATTTAATGGTTTTCAGAGAGGTTTTACAGCACACTATGATGCACTCAAGGTTTATCCACATGCTCTGGGTTATTTTATATACGTCTTTTTTTTTTTTTACAATAAAAACGAGTGTGCATCTAGATAAAGTGCTGTAATAACAGCAGCAATAAAATGACTGAAAACAGCACCAGCTCTCATGAGATGTTTTCTGAGCACCTGTAATATCAAAAGCAGCTCTGCTCTGTTGCCTGATTTGTATTACTGGAGTATGGAGATCTGAATGTTTCAAGTTTGTTGTTTCATCACTTAGAAGACCACACATGTCCATCTATGTTGTTTAGTTTCAGAAGAGAAGATAATTCCTACTCACTGTATTGATATCTTGTCTTTTTTCAACTATAGGACATAGTTCCATGTTGGCCAGTTTGGGCCTACTTTTAGTTAAACCTGTTAACCATTTACCCCAAAATCAATGGGGAGCAGGAGGCGAAAAGTGACAGGGTTAATCCTTCTAATGATCTTGAAGGGACCAACAAAGCACGGTGCCAATTTGCAAGACTCTACTCACAGTGGGAGATCCTGTGTTGAGAGCCACACTCTCTGACCAACCAGATAGTTTGGGGCTGGACGACGATGCTGGTCTGCATAGTACTTTTGTCGTGCCACAGAGTGTTGAAGAGATGCATGGACACGCCGCCAGGTAGCATGACACCGTTGGATGAACTGAGCAGCAGAAGTTACCCCCACGTCTCTCTCCCGTTCTGGGAACGATTGCAGCTGATATTCATACTTTATCCATAGTCAAGACTGGCTCAGATGACTTGACTAAAAACAAGCATGTTCAAGAGAGATGTGGTTAATGAATATTTATTTTAACCAAAAGTAATAATCTTCAACAAAATATAACCTATGCCTGTAATCAGTGGAATCAGTTGATGATGTGAGCTGCAGAGTGCCAGGCCGGAAATGGTGAGAGTGAGCAGGGCTGAACTGCAGGGCTTTAAAGGCACAGCCCCGCCTCCTCGGAGACTGCACACACCTGAGGACCATGGGCTTGATGAGCCTGCCTGTGTGCACAAAGAGAGAGAGAGAACACCAGAGAGACACAACTATACAACCCCGCCCACTCTGGGTTGTCATAATACTGACACTCAAAATGAGAGAAACCAGTGGATGCATTCTGTAAGGTATTATAAGAATACTCCCCCACACCAGTTGTTCGCTCCACGTGGTAGTGTTTGAGGACACCAGGTAACAAAGTGTTCTCTCGAGTGTCTGATTGGTGCGCTCAGTCTGACCGTTGGTCTCGTGATGAAACCCTGACAAAAGACTAGCTGTGGGGGAGGCTGTGGTAGCAAAAGACATGCTTGAGTACAAATCTGTCTGTAGCATGTGCAGCAGTATGGAGTGTTTGATGGGTTTCAGCTGTGTGGCTCTCTCCAGCCAATCACTGTGGGAGAGAAACTTATAAATACAGGCAGAAAGCACCTGGTTGTCTTCTTGCCTGACGGAGCCTGGGTCCCGTCCCTCCCGGGCGCCCTTCACTTCCGCATTTGTTTGGTGGCAGGTAGGCCACTAGGTGTTTCATTCTGGTTATTTTATTTCAGGCTCGCTTGGGTGTTGCTGCTGGCTGTACGTTGCTCACTGCTGGTTATGTGCCGCTTACTGTCTGCTGCTGGTTGCCAGGTAACGTATCGCGTTGCTCCACGCCGTGCCGACTGTGATTGCCTCACCGGTATGTAGCACTGTGACTTTAGCATCCTCCTCCAGCCACTTGTAAGTTGCTATTATCTGCTCTTCAATTGTAGGGTAAAGATACATGTGTAGGGGCATAGCAACTGCTAACCTGCAAGAAGTCGCTGCTGCTTTATCTCGCCGTTCTTTTTGCTTCATGGCCTCGCTGCTTGGCTGCTCACCGCTTGCTTTGCCTGCCTCGTAGCTGTTACTTTGAATAACGCTGCATTCGGACAGACTTATATTTGCACCTGCAGTCGCGGTACTTTAACCCTGCCTGCTTCCGGCTGCTCACTCCAGGTGGCTAAGCATTAGCCTTCGTCTAGGTCTTGTTTGAGCGTTGCTCCGGGCGAATAGTTGCTTGGCGACACCGAACGGTGTGCCATAAATCCCGTCACATCTTAATGTCTGTGTGAGAGAGTGAGAGAAAGAGAGGGGGAGAGAGAAAACGGTGGGAAAGTTAATTTCAGTTTCGTTGTGATCAGTTGCTTTTCATTTTATTTTCTTTGTTTTCTTTTGTAACAATTGGTTTCACTGCAACCTGTAATTTTGAATTATGTTAGCTTTACGGTTATTTTGGTCCCTGCAGGTTGCAGATGACTTTCATTTGATGTAAATCTTGTAAATTGTATTTGATATTGTGTTACTATTAGAGATTTGACCAATTAAGTATTCCTGATTTGTGTGTTTTTTTTTTTTTGTGATTATTTGTATTTTGTTTGTGTTTTCGCCTGCTGTCTTCTGATTTCCCCCATTCAGATGCTGAGCATAGGGTGGTGGATTGGTGTCCCTGTGGCGGTGAACCTCTTGTGTTTTTTCAATTTTCGGTTGATTTTGCTTCACTTTTATTTACTTCACGTGTGGTGTTCCTGGGATCCCCTTTGTTTTCGACCCAGCTCCCCTCCACTAAGTCTCAGCCCTGATTGGTCCCTTTTTTTGCCCCTACATGAGTGACTTCTTAAATATTGAAGTTTTAAGACTTTTGAAATTGAGATCAATAAATACCTTTTTTTGCAGATATGCTGTATCTGCCTCCATTACAAAATGAACCTGAATGCCTCATTTAATTGTTAAGAAGTTTAAAGATAAAAAGGTCCCAGTGTGGCGTTGTCTGGTTAATTCTAAGTGCTTCCCAGAGCATGCCCCTCGTGCTGCCACACATGGAAGGAAGTTGCCTTTGAGAACTGATCTACAACAACCATAATGACAGTGAACCCTTTAGATGAAGGTAGTCCTGCAATAAAGTCCAGGGCCACATGAGACCAAGGACGCTTTGGGATAGTAAAGACCGGAGCAGACTAGCAGGAGGTTGTTGTGACATCTTGTTTTGGGCGCAAATAGTGCAAGCCGCCACAATCGCTCGCTCACATCTCTCCCCATCCAGGGCCAACAGAATCTCCATGAGAAAACTAAGAGTGCGACGGACACCTGAACACTCAAATCGGCGAGATAGGGCATCTTGCTTCAGATTCTTCGAACCTGGATGGTATGAAAGGTTGAAATCAGACCTGAAAACAGGGACCAGCGAGCTTAGTGGGGATTTGGTGCATATACACACATACATATAATATATCTATGTGTGTGTATATATATTATATATGTGTATTTAAATATAATGGACACTATATTATAGTGTGCATCGGCTGAGGCCGATGACGTTTTCACAAATACAGCAGTACGCAAGTACGGATATTTAGAAATGGCCTGGCTTTTCTGTGTGAGTAGCTTCAATCCACAGTCCAAAGACGTGCAGATTGGGCTGAGGTTAACTGGAAAGATGATTTTTTTGTCCTTGGATTGGATGGATTTTTCATACGTTTCTGACCTACAATGATTTCATTTTCACCCAGCCTCTTATAGTTTTTGTGATTTGGACGTTGCTTTTCTAGCTTAACTTAAAGGTGAGTTCAAGTATCCTGCACAGATTTTCTTCAGTCATTAAACAGCGAATGCTTCTTCAAAGTTGATGAAAAACAATCCCTCTGGTAAGGGCTAGATTCGGACAGGAGTTACGGTAAATCAAATAAACAATAAAATAAACTTGGTGTGTGTAATTTGCCTGTCTCAATGTAAATGTAGTAGTTTCGGTCTTATGTTGTCTTTTTTTGCTATGTTGCATTTCAAGAATGGACCAAGTGTCCGCAGATGAACCAAACGAATAGATTGTTTAGCCGTGGGACAATATAAATCTGCGTTTTCTCATTGAAGGACATTTTTTCCGCAGCACTGGAGCTTTAGCACAGTCATTTTTTTCATGTATTCTTACTTGCCTCTGTTTGATTTCAAATATATACTTTAATAACGTTCCATCAAGTTAATGAGACGTGTATTGTGTTTGCTGTGGCTCCTCTTCCTCAGGATATCGGGGACAAAATGGATGTGTCAAATAATGCATATGATCTGTTTTTGATTCCCATCATTATAGAAATAGTTTCCTTCAGCTTGAACACTATCAGTCCAACAACAACAAAAAAAAGCCGTCTCTGGAGGACAGTACACCTCCCGTCTCTTCTAATGTCTCCTTTGCTCTCACTACTTTGATACTTGCTGTCTTCCCAAGACTATGTGCTGTAAGGTGGAGGAGGGAATATAATTTCAGAGCAGACTTCAAGGATTAGATTTCCGCTGGCAGGGTTGTTAACAGAAGTGCCCTCCTTGTGTTGGAGGCGCAGAAGGGGACCGGCTGCAAAATGAACGCAGGCCTAACCATGTTTCTGCACAGGATTTATTCACTCTGGGGGAGCATTTCATCTAGTGCACCTCAAGGACCTGGGACATAGTGGACAGGGTTAAGATGGAGTGGACTGTAGAATGAAAAGTAAAGTTTAATTATGAGGTGTGAGCCTTTATGTCAGACTCTATTGTTCTCTTGATGTAGTCGTCATTCGTTTGTGTTAATCGATTCAGTGTGAAGTGTTTACTGGAGGCATGACAGGTCTCTTAATGATATAAAAATGTTCCACACGTGATGCTTAGGTTTCTCAAGCCTAATGGACAGACATTACCCAAAGGCAGCAGTTCAAGGATTTAAAAAAATAAAAAAATTGACTCAAGTAATGAGCAGCGCAAATAAGGCCTGAGTAGTCGATTGGTCATCTGGCCATAATTTCAAGTCTATACGTCTGTAAACAGCTGTGGAAATTATGTGTCAGATTGGCAAAGTGTGACATTATTGATTGGTGTTCCGTGCACTTAATCAAAGCACAAGAGCAATTTAAACTGAGTGGGCGAGCGTTACAGCCATGCGTTACAGCCGTGCGTTGTATAAGTGAGTTTTTAAAAGAGGACCAGTGTATAGGGAGCTGTCGTCCTGTGCTAATCAATGTTTGTTAATATTGTTGTGGAAGTATACTATGAAATAGTCTAGCTTTTTCTGGACATGCATTTATTTTTTTTATTTTTTTTCAAGTATTCACTGCAAATGAAATGTCCCATAGAACCACCCGTCAAATAAAGAACAAGTCAATATAAGAACTTTTATTTTAAACTGATGTTATTTGTAGCAGGAAATGTATTATTGCTTTACTTGGACATACCTGGAACATCCTGTTCTTTTCACTTATTTGTTGTAACTGCACATCTTGGAATCCTATCGTGGGGTTTGTGAGGTTGAGTTGAAACCGCCGATTGGGAAGACTATATAACTAGACACCAACACTACAAACTGGAAATGCATTTGCATTGGCTGTCATACCAGTTCTGGGGTAACTTTCTTATTTCACTTAATAAATACTGACATAGAATTGTGACAAATGTGATGGTTTTTGAAAGGACTGCTTTATGCTTTATGCTATTTACTTACCAGGGCACAGCCACTGAACAAGCTTTTCACAGGATACCATCATTTTCAACCTTCTGCTAAATATCAAAACACCCTGAACTCTTTGATTAATGTCAGGACCTTTACTAATGAGGGAGTGTGGGATTATAAAGTGATAAGTACATTTATTGTGCAAGGTTTTTATACAGCAAATGACTGAATACCTTCACCTCGGGACATGTTTTCATTCAGTGTTTTGCGGAAGCTGAATGGGTAATATAAAGCAAGGCTTTTGAGTTTTCTGTGGAGGTGTATGGAGAACAAGGAAGGACATCGTTTGAATGTTTTTTCTCATAAAAACAGGACTTGTTTTATTTTTCATGGAGGGTTAACAGCGAACTGTCCACGGTGTATCTCGCCTATCGCCCTATGTAAGCTGAGATGGGAACATCACCCCCGTGACCCTCAAGGTGGAGGATAAAGCGGTATATAATGGAGGGTTGGATGGTTAATATGGAATGAAATATGTGCCACCAGAAACTGAATTTGAATCGTTTATATTTGAATTTGAATTCCATGTGTCTTTTCATTCAGTTCTCACGATTCAAATTCAGTTCTCACAATTCAGATTCAGTTACAGTACTGCGACATACATCCGGTTAGTTCAAGGATGAAGGAAGAGCAATAAGTAAGTGTATATGTATATCTTTCATTTGACATTTTTATATGTGTAAGTAGTATAACATACAGTTTACTTTAGCAGTCAGTGTAACTTGAGTTTCCGCATTTCAAGCTCAGCCATGTTTACTGAAAAAAAAACAGGGTGTGCCTTTTCAGCAGTTTGCTTCAAATTCTGTGGAACACTGTGATTGGCTTACAGACATCAAAAATGACATCCATTGGCAGAGAGTGAAAGTCTTGAGCAATCTAGGCAAAGCCGGTGTATAAAAAGCTATTGGTCACTTTTATCATACACTTTAGAGTTGTTGTTGGTAACGCAATATTTCCATATTCCTGTAAACACATTTCGAGCCGAAGAACGTTGTAAGTTTCCCTGTGAAATGTGCTACGATGGAATGGTTTATCCTTTCTATATAAAAAGACTCCACCAACAGCCACCTACACATCCAGCTGAGAGCGAATATAAGCCTGTGTCACTAATGGGGGGAAATATCCACTGATGTGGTAATCTAGGTCAAACAGAAATGACTTCCAAGTGCGTGTTGGTCTGAAATTAAGTAATAGTTCTGTTTTTAATGCCGTAAGAACACCACAGTGTTTGCCTATTTCAGGCAAGATTAATACCAGAGTCTCCTGAGTGGTGTAGCTCATTGGGGATTTTCTATACTTTAAGCTTTGGCATGTATAATCTCCTAAAGTGAAAATAAAGATTGCTGAGTTACACGGTCATCCCTCTATAAATAGGTTTGAGCAGATGTGCAGAAACTTCAAGGTATTTAAGTAAGTAAAGTGCTCTTGAGTGTTAAAATCCCATGTACATGAGGCCGTGTCGCTGCGTATACATTGCACTTGCAGTCAGACAGATTGCTCTACTATGAAGCTTTGACGGCACACGATCCTCTGCGTATGGATTCTGCCTGGTGTGTATGCAGTTGATCAGCGGAGAGAAGCTGACATGCACCTTTATCACATGGCTTAAGGAGACTGAGGCTGAGAGAGAAGACAGCACTGGTGATGAATGGGCGGCGGGCCTTGCCTCCCGTCTTCTTTTGACAGAGCTGCTGTAATCTGTTACACAGCCACCGTTGCCTCTATTAACTTCTGACACATGCACACCTGCGCACTCACTACCGCTGACCTTCCACTCCTCTGCGTTCAATCCCATTCATTCTGACTGCGAGCAAGGTGAGGGAAGGAGACAGGCTAGTAGCTCTTTCCAAGTCCATAGTTATAGTCACAGGTAGAGAAGCAGGTTTTTATCTCAAAATCAGCATTATTTGCAAATCTCAGAAATTTTCTGTCAACAAGTTGATTAACCCGCAAGGTTAAAGACTTGATCACCCAAGCACCGCAAGAGGTCTATTCCTCACAATCAAGGTTATTCAGACTTGTTTGTTTTGGATTGTTTTATTTATTTATTTATTTTTTGTTTTTTTTATATACTTGCTGTTTTACCTCAACGTGTTTTGTGTTCTCTTAACATCTCCATCGGTAAATATGTCTCCAAACTATAAATTGTGATTATACTGATGAAAGCAAAACCTTCAGCTTTCAAAGCATCCGTGAGAATTTATATGTAATAAAGACATTTCTAAGAAGTCTTGTCATTGAAGGTGTTCTGTTTATTCTGTCTCTTGTAGAGGTTTTGAATATAAAGAAGTAACCACCTCTAGCCTTTTGTTATAGAAGTGATTATAAAGTGCTTCATCATCACTTCCAACCTGCCTTTCAGCTTTCAAAATAAGATTAATGCTGTCTTCAATTTAAGTCATGCATTAAGTGGACTGCTTTTTTGTAATCTTTTTTATCAGGATGAATCCAAAATACAACAAAAATATTTGTTTATATAAGTCATTGGCATCATTGCCCATTTTGCGTATGATCACAATAATCACACACAAAATGAGGACGGACAAAATGCATTAGACTTTCATGAACCTGTCACTTTTTACTTTTAATCTTTTCTCCTCTGTAGGTACGTGAGGAGGGTATAGGGACCAGACAATAAATGGAGAGGAGGATTAAAAGCAGATAGCAGTCGACACTCAGAGCCTTATCTGTTTTCTTAATGGGACTGAGAGCATATCCATTACCTGTATGGCACTGCAGAGGGTCAAGGAGATGACTGTCAGGAGGATCTATGTAACGAAATCTACAGAAAGCACAATTATTTACCTGTGATGCACAGTTACTGAGACCTTCGCCGAATTCTCACAACGCTACAAACAGTGGGTGAAATACTACAATGCACAATCAGGTCACTTTGATAAAAATAAAAATAAAAAAGGTACCTATTATCAACATTCTGAAAGTGATATTCTTTTGTTTGTAAAACAAAAAACAAATTGTCAAACTGCAAACAGCCACTCTAAGCACAAAATATCTCTCCCAAATTCCACCACTAACTGCAGTACATTTGCATCATCATAATAAAGCCTCTATACAGAGAAAATAAACAAACCACTAGCTTGTAACACAGTGAAGCTGTACTTTCTAACTTTTTAAAATTATCTGACACTACTCAATATTTGGTAAATAAATACTATAACAGTAATATATGACTAAGTAATACATGAGTAGGAATAACATTGTCTGGTTCATGCATGTGTTTGTGGCTTATAGACACATGATCCTTGTACGACTGGGTCGCACAAATATGTTTTGTATTGTATCTGTATAAACCTGAGTTGCTGTACTGACACTGCACCTTTATTTATTTTTTTGTTTAAAAGGTAACTTTGCTGTTGTTGTACATTTACTTTGGGGTGCACTGATAGAGTGTGATTTGCATAATGTTTTCATACACCTTTTTGATGGCTTGTAATGGAAGAACATTAGAAGATGTTGCTTAGAGGGTAGAAAATAGTAATTTGGGAGCTCAAAACAACAGCTTATTGTTTGGCTGCTGCAGAGAGAAGTCATTTTATTGCAATGTAATTATGACAGCGTTGGAGGATTTTCAATAAATTGAACTCTGACGTCCAGCCTGTATCTCCACCGCTGAAGTACAAAGGCACAGCTCATCTAGCAGGTCAACCTAATCCCCTCAGCCTACACTGAAAGTCAATCACATTGAGTAGGTGTAGCAGCTGCAGGTTACAAAGGCTACTCCTTGCATTTATTTACAGACACACACATAATTAACCCGAATATGAACTTGGGGTATTGAACTCATTACATTTTTTGAGGCAACACAGAGGCAGACTCAAGTTTCCCAGAGAACTGCATTCACTGATAGAATTCTGCCATCAATTGAAGCACAGAGACAAACTCTGACCTTTACATATCTTCACAGATTACCATACATTCAAAGTCATTCATCATTAGCAGATCAATGGAAAAGCACACATGGCCCATCGGTAACATACAAATCCTAATCTCAAAGCAAAACCAGGGTCAGTGTGCCACTATTACACTGAATTTCTTGATTGTTTTATGTAAATTATTTAAATTATTGAACAGCTATTCATTATAAATCAATTGTGGCATCAATGAAAATGACTGCAATTAAGCACATTGTGAGTTTTCTTCCAATGTGAAGCCATATTGTTCTACTGTGGTGGTGGTCGTATAGTAATTATGTCAAAACAAGACTCTGCACATGTGGAAAAAGAAATAGCAGCTTCTGCCTTTTACTAATGAAAAGTGTAACCTTTAAGGCCAAATGTTAGGTTTTTTTAAGGCTCCTGTGGTCCGCCTGTGTGCATCCCAAATTGTGACTGCGTGGATTGTATGTGTCAACTGTGCATTCTGCAGAATATATTAAGAGTGGTGAAGGATATGGAATCAGAGATGTGCATGTGTGGAAAGTTAAAATGATATGGAACGTCATTTCAGTATGGAACCACAAGCAAATGGAAACTACCAGACTGAACAAACACGTGGACTCAAAAGCACAACATTTTACGGGTCTTAAACAATAGGTTTCCAACAAGGCAATCAGAGATGGCAGACTTCACCACATTCACACAACGAGCCTCTGGCGGCCTCTGTTGGTCAAATTGGCAAGTGCGGCAGAAACGCAAACAGACAGAACCGTGGAGTGAATTCAAAAGGACAAGGGAACAAAAGACACAAAAATACAAAAGTAGTAAGTAGTAACTGATCTTAAATACAGGCAAGGGTGCTTACTGGTCGTCAGACAAGACACAGGAAACACGTGGGCTAAAAACACAGGTGGAGGGATATAGATAAACAGGTGAAACACATTAGGGCAGGGAAGGGAGGGAAACATTACAGGAAGCAGACACTGAAACGAGAGGCAATGGTATTTTTTTCAAAATATAACAGGAAACAGAACATAAGACTACTCAAGGTGTTACAGATACCTTGAGTTTTCTCATAGGTGGTGAAAAAATAGACATATTTCATATTGTCACATAGTTCATGGCTATTTGAGGCAAAATTCTCACAGAAACATAATTAGTTGCATTGGTAGTGTGATTATATTGTTAAGTCGTTGTTGTATCAAGTTTTAAAACCGAAACTGAATATAACAAATGTAACAGTAGTGGCAGAATGTTAGTGAATGGGAAGAGTTTTCCAGAGTAATTAACAAACTGGTTCATCAACAGCACCTTACTACCCCCACTTTGTCAGAGCCTGTTCTATGGACTGAGCTAATTAGTTGGCATATCCATGCGAACAGATTTAAGTTAATTAAGTTTGAAAATAAAAATGTAGAAATATTTTGGAAAAGAAACAAACACAAGTGGAATGAAAACCCAAACTCTTCAAGTAAAACTAGAACCCAATTTACAAAACTGACATCCGAGTTCAGGACAAAGCACTTACCACAGTTTGATGTGCTATGAAGCTTTATTAGCAACATAATGTGCTTTCGCTTTCAGTTTTACCTCCGACATAAAGTGGCCTCGATGATCTGTTGGTTTATTTACAACCTGCATGACTTTTATTGAACCTGACTGCTCGTGTTTCTCCTCCTGTCATTGTTCATTGCAGCCATGTTGCCACGCTCTTCACAATTAACTGCGAGTGCAGTGGTATCATAAGTGACAGAGATTGAAGCTGTGGTAATAAGAAACCAGTTATGATAGACTGAAATTCTGCATCAAAACTCCAGTAACTCATGTTGTGATTTTATGTTGTGATGTTGTTGTTGAACATGGAGAGAAAGCTTTGCTAAATCACCAATATATAGAGAAATTATGCAAACAAGGATGACAAATGTTCCTCTAACCTATCAAACATTTACATAGTACTTTTTTTATTGAGATCAAATACACGTGAAAGTGCTTAAAAGGACACCAACAAAAAATGGGAATCTGACATTAAATAAGAGCATTTTGACTCGTAGTATTGAGACATAAAGGAAACAAAAGCAATCAATGGGTGAATGGTTGTTTGTCTCTCTATGTGTGTATGAATGATTATGGTGGACGGAGGGGCCGTTTGGTGCACATTGGCAGCCACGCTTCCATCAGTCTGCTCCAGAGCAGCTGTGGCTACACGTAGCTTACCACCACCAGTGAGAATGTGTTAATTAATAATGGTTATTTGTAAAGCGCTTTCGGTGTCTAGAAAAGCGCTCTAGAAATGTAATGAATATAATAATAATAAAGATAGAAAATACAACAGTTAATAAGGGTTAGGATGGTAGAATATGTAGAAATCATAATATTGGTAGAAAAAATCAATACAATAAAGTGAACAACACTTAAATGTTAACAAAACAAAGACATCAATCTAATTTTGTGTAGAAATAGACTGGGTGTTTGAATGATTACAATTATACTCCTAAAGCAGTGTGGTGCAACTCCATGTGGTGGTTCTGTAAACTTAATACAAGCATTTTACAATCAATATGAACTGGTACCCAGTGTCAACAATTTCACAATGACGTGTGATGTGTTGTTTCTTCTGGGTGCTAGAAATGCACACATAAAGATAACAGAGATGTTTCCTGTTTCCCGCAGTGCTGCAGCCACTGGCCACATGGAAACACTGATGAAGGCAGGGAAATCAATAGGCCACCCAATGCTTTATGATCTTTGTGAAGCAGAAGTGCTTGTGTAGCATGTGGCCTCTGCCCCTCAAGTGAATTTCCAGCATTTGCTTTCTGTTACTGTCCTTTATGTTGCCCACAAACCCTGAAGGCCTAACATCACTAGACATCAGAGGTCACTAAGTATAACTTCTTACTTTCATTTTTTCATGTCCCTCCTTGACCAATTTTGGTAGAATCCAATCACATGCGCAGATAAGTCTGGATCCGCCCCTAAGGGAGTGGTGCTCAAGAACCCATAACAACCCTGGCATCCTACAATGAATTGTTGCCTCTAACAATATTGCGTGCTTCCTGGCTGTTGCAACAAAGGTGAGAGTTCATTTGTTTTCATGAGGTGTGTCCAGAGGAGGAGGAAGACAAATTGCAGAGCACCGTGCCGCTGCTATTTGGCTTAATGCCTCATTCTGCCCTGTACGCCTCCCTAGAGTGTCCCAGTGCTGGCGTCAGGGTCTACGAGGGGGGAGAGCAGAGAGGGTATCAGCTCCTGTCCGCACAGTCGAGATATAAAACGCATTAAGCCTTTCACTGGTTGGCTGATGTAAGTCAGTAATCCAACACTTTATGCTGCAAAGATCATTAAAAGGTCATGCTCTAATATTTTAGACGCAACAAACAATTGTCGACGAATTTAGCGGTGCAGCGTTTGATAGGTGAGACGAACTTTGAGTGCAAACAGGACTGTAATTGACCGACTCATCCCTCATATGCATCTTTCATGCTCTGCCCTGAGGAGTGTTTTTTTATGAACATGACTTTTATTCAGGTTGACCCCCTCATTTGTGGCCATGCAGCATCAATTTGGATGATTGGCTCCTGGTTCTTGCTTCTGAAATATATATAGCGTTAATTTGCTTTGCTCCACACTGCAGCTGCATTGTGATTTATTGCATGTTGTTAGACGTATGGATGGATCTGTCACATGTACGCAGGATAAGGGAATGATACAATATGCTCCATATTATGTGTTCTCTTCTAGCAGCAGCTTTTTTTTTCTTTGTCTTGTCAGATGAAGGCCTTGACTTATATGGAAATGAGCAACCTAGCCACAGGGTGTACATGTTGAATGAAGCACCAGGATAGAGTCAATCTATATTGGCTGTTCATCATCTTCTTTTTTTTCCCTCTGCCCCTGTTTTAAGTTCCAATTTGAACTTTCTTCAGCCCTGCCTTTCATCTCTCCCAGAGTTGCTGCAATTTACACTTTGTCTTTCAATTCATTCCTGTCTGATGCAGTACTTGGTTATCAGATCACCTCTTGCTTTCCCTCAGTCAGGCTTCTAAAAGCCTCTGTGATGAATCACATGGGGCATTCACTCCAGTGAATATGAGGCAAGGCCCTCCTTTTCTATCAGCCACTGATATACCCTCCTCTTTATTTAATGCCAGCACACATGTTCCATTTTGTCTCAGACTGCAAGCACGGAGGAATTTTCCCTCTGTTGACATCATAAATCTGAATTGGATTAAAAGTACTACTACACTGCTGGGGAAGCTCTGTGTTCTCATCTGTCACCTGTGGAGGAGTGAAGATTCAAGGGGAAAAAAGTAGAATGGGGTTCACTTGCGTAAGCCTGTTCAACTACTGCCATCTACAGTAAGTTACAGTCACAGCTGCCTTCCTTCTTCTCCCTTTCACTGTTCATGTGCAGAATGGTTCAGTGATCAGCGTCACGTCTATGCAGAACCAACAAGCATGAAATATAGAACAGACCCCAGGCGTTCGTCTGTGGATAAATACCTTATAGCCACAACAAACATTTAGCAGCCATGACTTTGTCCAGAAGAGGACACAGGGAAACAAAACAGCCCTTATTAGGTTTATTCACTCTGACAAGAGAGTATAATTTGCAAGAATGAAAAAAAAAGACATGAACCTAATGGTTTAAGAAAGGCAACTCATTAGGTGTTGACCTTGCTACTTTTCACCAGAGCAGTGACATCCCAAGATGTTTATTCAGAGGGGTAATCACCCCCCACACCACCTCCCAAAAAGAAAGAAAGAAATCACATTGCAACTGACACATCTTCTTTATTCTAAGACTCATAGAAACATGTCTCTTCACAAATCAGGATCTAAAAGAAAAGACAATAAATTTTCAATTTATATTCTGTCCGTCACCGAAATGGTACCGCACTGGCAAAGCGGGGAGGATACATGAATGAGTCAAATCTGGGTTTATAACCCCCCCGCCCAAAAAAAAGAAATCCTCATTCTGTTTGCCTGTGCATGTGTCTGCAACACCATTGAGCTAATATCTTATCGGCCAATCTCCCACTTAAAATTCCAAATAATGACTGACCTTGGTGCAGGTTGAAGTTGTTACGTTATTAAAAAATACTTAACCTTGTTTCTGTGAATGAGCTCACAAAACAAAGTGGAGCAGCAGCTTTTTCAGGCAGATTTAAGGTCATTAAAACATCTGAATGTCATGTGCCTATGATCAGTGCTTAAATATCTGTTGTGCTGGGTAGTATATGAGGCTTTGTGGGGTTTGTATCTCAGTGTGTACATGCTAGGGTTGAGAAAACAGGTCAGAATGACCACAATCTCATCCAAGTCTAATAAATCTGTAGAGAAGCTCACTGCTTGAATCCATAGTGACATTTTTGGCATTGGCAGGTTTTGGACGAGGTTTAAACCCTCAATAGCCTAGATGTGCTCTGTTATCCCCCCCCGAAACACAGCTTTCTGACCTGGGATCTGTCATACATGCCTTACTTGCGCTTCCTGACATCTTCGCATTTTACGCCTGTTTGAATTTGAAAAAAAAAAGAAAAATGCTACTTGTATTAGGCGAGGTGAGCAGTCACACGTGTCTGGCGGATAGCGAAGATAAGATCGATGTTATTCATTGGCTGCGGAGGCCTGTCGACAGTGAAATAACCCACATATTTCTAACATCAGCATGGCATGATAGGGAGCGCAGACGGAATGAATGCATAAAAAAAAGATAATAAAAAGAATTGTCAGTCTTTTTCCATCCTCAAATATCCCCCTGACTAAAATCCTGCACCTTTTTTACTGCACATTTATAAAGTGTGAAATGTATGCATTCAGGAAACAATGATTGCACAGTGCTTGTGCAGATCGCCATCAGTTTGAACTTTGCTCCATGCCAAGTTTTTTAGGCTTCCTGATATAAACAGATTCCCTGACTCATTCCAGGCCTTTACAGATTGAATGAACAAGCACCTGCTGTGCCAGTGTGGGGAGGGGACCGAGCTGGCAGGTTGTAGATTAAATAAAGCTGTCTAGTCTGTGCCAAGGTAATGGCTTCTCAAACCAGAGTTAAATGTAATACTGATTCTGTGTCAGTGTTACTTTGTTGGAGGACTCTGTCTGGGGTATTGAAGCAGCAGAGCACTGACACACATTGCATATAGGGCTCCAGCTGAGATAGTCTCCATTCTGGGTCCACAGGGGCCCAAAAAAATGTCCCTGCACTTTCAATTGTGCAACTCAGCATCAGCAGAAAGTCAGATATGTGTTACAGTGTAATGTTTAAAAGCACTTTTATGCATGCACTCAAAGCTTTGGTTGGGCTCTGTTGTGGTCACATGCTGGTTTTCAGGAGTTTAGTTATATCATCATCATCAAAAATAAATGCACATGCAAACAAGAAGAAGAAACTAAAATACCAGTCCCAGGAAACCTGTTTATATTTAGACTTCTTCTTTGCAGGTATTAGGTTTTGGCACCAGAAATACAGCAAAACGTCTTATTCTGTGTCCAATGCTGATGAGCACAGTTTTTTTTATCCTTTCCTTTGGAGCTACAGATAAACATAGTGTACACTGCAGCCCACACATCCCATCTAAATAAAAAAACAAACCTCATGCACAAAAATTTTACACAGATTTAGTCCCCTTATGCTTTGCTTGTTTCAGCAAGGTGCCAAATGGGCTGGGATCATCTGTTTTGTGTCGCAGCCATATGTGACCACATTAATGCATATTTATGCATCAACAACTCCAGAGATTGAAGTCATGCATTCATGTATCATTATTGTGATATGAGAGAAATATTATAATCTTGCGGTGAGGTCTGTGTCACACTGAAACATTAGGTCGTGGATGTTTGGATGAGTGTGAATATGGGAATATTTTCAATCTGTTGGATGACCATAATGTAGTCTTATCCACTGTGGCTGCCATTTTTAAATGCAATCGCCAAGGCTGTGTCCAAATGAAACCACGCAAAATTCAAGTGGTGATCAGCTTTATTCACTCAGGTATTTGCCAAGACAGTTGTGAAATCATCCCGATTAGGACAAACACTGGAGGAAAATGAAGAAAATCCACTGTAACACTGCAAGATTTCCAAACTTTACAACTATTTTACCTTGCAATGAAATATTGAACAGGAGCACACAGAGAGCATAGACCTCTGCTGAGGCTTGAAAACGTTGTCACCTGCATTTGACATACCGGCACCTGACATTTTTACATTTTGAACCATTGGATACAGAAGACTATATAACTGTACCTGCTTATAGCTATTACCATCTTTCCTAAGCATATCAAACTTCATCCTGATCTTTTGTGATGTCACTGAGATATACACATTTGAACTTTTCATCTAATTTCCTACATTAAATTTAAATTGCCACCAAATCCTGCATGACTCAAATTTCCTGGTTAAATTCAGCACATTTGGACATCATGAGAACAAGAGGCCACCAGCTTCATCTCGCTGTCTTCTCATGTTCCAATAAATAAATATGGACCTTAGGGAAGCATGATACATGCTTGATTCGATCTGGAACCATCGCATCATCAGCATCTGATGTTCTGGAATATGAATGGACATGACCACCATTTTTGTACCATAAATGTAAAAATGGTGGTCATGTCCATTTTTTACATTTCTACAATCTGCATATTTTGTATTCAAGGGTTTCATTGGGTGTAGGTTAGTAAAGGTAACTAAATCTACAATGTGGGAAACACAACAATAATACAACGGGTGTATTGTATGTGTAGTTCAGTTTTTTTTTTAATACATGCACTCTTGGATGTGGAGAAACAATGTGTAGCTGATGAATTAAAAATAACTGAGGAGGAACTGATGGTCCAGGACAGATGATAAACCCGTGAAAATGCACCGTGTGAGTGATAATGTCAACATTTGCTCAGTTTTTGACACACAGACACCTTCATATATTCCGGGGTCATATCTTGATGAGCCCATTCACTCTGTCAAAGCGAGAACCATTTTATTTTTCCCTTAAATCAATTCCAGTTGAGATATGAAATGCAATTTCTTATTTCATGACCACACACTGGTGGCTGCCATGACAAAGAATCAATCCTAAACTGTAACAAATGGCTGCAATTCATGGAGGGAAATGGTTCCCATTTGTCCCCAGCTGGTCAATACGCATTTGCGGTCCAGCCGAGAGCTCTTTAATGAATGTGTGTTGGCTTGTTTACCCTGTGGAGACAGAGACATCATTTCTGACTGCGTGTCTTTGGCCACATTTTGCCTCATCGCCATGCCATGAAACGCTGCAAAGCCAGTTTCCGAGAAAATGTTCTGGCCTGACGAAAGCCCTTCTCTTTGGCTCACTGTACCAGATTCACTATCAGTGTAAGGGATCAAGCTAATCACAGCAGCTTTGTATGCTATATTCGCCCCCCTGTTTTCTTAAAGGGCACCACTTTAAGTTGCCCCACCACAAGGACACACAATTTACCACAGTGAAACTAGATGGAAGAGTGTGACCTATACTGTACATTCCCCTAGTGAATTAAGGACACTTTCTTTGCATACAAAACACTTTAAGTAGTGCAAGTGAGTTCAAGGGCAGGGTCAAATTCATGATCAATACCTGCTAAAGATCCTAATTTAGCACATTATTCATGTTGACTACTGTGCTCTATGTTTATTGATCG
This sequence comes from Microchirus variegatus, assembly GCF_963457635.1. NCBI lineage: Eukaryota > Metazoa > Chordata > Actinopteri > Pleuronectiformes > Soleidae > Microchirus > Microchirus variegatus. Next base: position 21,478,066 of record NC_139811.1, on the reverse strand, counting down.
ATGTGCGTTGTTGAAATGACAAAGACAAATAGATGAAATAAGAGTACTTATTAAAGAGGATGACAGAATCACTACTGGTCAATGGAGATCATAAAGAAAATTCAGTGAAGTGGGCCCATAAAAGAAGAAGTCTATTCATGCATATATATTATTTTGTTTTCCCAAATGATGTATTCACATAGCTTCCCTGCTGGAACGTCTCATTATACTATCGAGCTGTGATGTTGAGGGTTGGTCATCCTGGCCTTTTACACCACAGCTGTCAATAAACGTCCATTTACAGTGGCATCCAACAAATGGGGAAAGGAATTCAATTTGCCAGCATTCATTCAAAACTATTTTGTTCTATGGTCTCGCTGACATCTACCATCAAGCAAAACCAATGTGGTGGAACCCACCGACCGGCTGCAGGCTGACAGTGAATTCTCCCCCCATTACTGCAGCAACAGATCAATCCACAGCCACTGTGGAGGTAGTGCAGACAATTGGCTATAAATATGGATGATTTTAGGGAAAGTATACCGCGTGGCAGGCATTTGTTTAGGTACTGTGTGTTTTCCAAAACAATACAGAAACAAACATGCTCCATCTTCTCGTTAAACAGGAAAACAAATGGGAAAAAGGCCTCTGTTGGAGCTACTGGTGTGGGAATGTGTACACTGCTGCTGCCCCGACTGAACTCTGTCACATTTTATTTTCTACCAAAGGCACAACTGATGTATAACTAATGGTTATAGTCATGAAATAAGGTGTCATATAATGTTTTTGGATTTAACGTTGCGACAGGCCCATTTATTTTTTTCTTTTATAGCAATATGGAGAATAATTGAACTGACAAAATCAGGTTTAATTCACATTATTGATGTTTCAGAATAAACTCCTTTAAAACAGGCTACATACATTTACTGATGATCCACAGCAATACAATGAGTTACCTGTTGTAATACTGTGGCTGATTGATGTTCACTGTATATTCCTTTGTGGTTAAAGCTGTAGTATGATCAATGTATGCATTTCATTATGTGTACATTTAGAGCATGCATATTTTTTTAACTGCACAGCACAATTATGTAGCACAATTTATAACACTGGACAAACACTGCATATTTTTACCTCCTATGTACTGTAATAGGGTGTCCGGTATTGTGTTTGTTTTAACATTGATTTCCATCCGTTTTATTACTGTTCTGCACACCTGCTGTTACATTTTTGAAATTTAAACTCTATGTTCTCTTTTTAGGGTGACACAGTTACTTTTATCCAGGGACTACAGATTGAAAAGAAGCCTCTTGGCAAGCTCTGGCATATTTACAGAAATCTTGATATGTGCACCAGTCCTGTTAAATTAAAGAAAGAATGAAAGAAAGAAAGAACTGTGAGCATACTTCACACGTTACCTCTATCCTTAACCAGGTATGAGTTTCTCATTGGTCCTAAGGCCTCATTAGGTCCAATGTTCCGGTTCCTTTTATTCTGCATTATTACTACTCGTCCTGACAAGCTCAGATAGCAAGAGATGGCGAATACAAGTACACACACAGTTTGGTTTCCATTATGCCAGAGGACATTACACTGCTTATATTAATATTCTGGAAATTTACTATAACCTTAACTATAACTACTACTGGCCTAATCCTAATCCTAACCTTAACCTAACCTCATCCTAACTATACAGTATGTCTACACCAGGGGTCACCAACCTTTTTAAGACTGAGAGCTACCTTAAGGGTAAAAAATAATATGGAGGGCTACCATATAATATTTTTTTGTTTGTTTACCATTTAAATGATTAATATTATGCATTTAACTGCATACACATTAATTCCAGTGCTTACTCCTAACGATTACCAGTTTTTATAAACAATATCAAAGATATTTTACTGAGAGATCATACAGATACATGCAAGTGAGGTGAAGTGAAGTGAGCCCGCGGGCACCGTATTGGCTGCCTGCGGGCTACCAGGTGCCCGCGGGCACCACGTTGGTGACCCCTGGTCTACACTGTCTTAAAATGGATCGATTTACATGATACTTGCTTTTTGTCCGCAAGAGGAAGACATGTCCCCATGATGTGTAGAGTATGAGCAGATTCAGGTCCCCACAAAATGCGTAATACCTGGAAAAAACACGCCCTCAAAACATAGCTTTTATCCTTGTCTTATTTGTTGTATATACGCGTTTGTTGTTGCTGATACAGCAATAATACAAATAATTGCCCCTGGGCCTTAATATACCACTATTAAAAAAACAATAAAGCAGATACGCGCCACTACCACTCAGCCTTTGCCTCGGTAAAACAGTTTTGATTTATTATTCTCATGCTTTTTTTGCTGTTGCTCTGTCGCCTCTTGGAGCCGGTGGCAGCTGCTGCTAATTCCTCAGTCTGGTGTTTGTGTGCGATTACCATCTCCTCTCACATACACAGACTGAAGATGAGGATGTAATATATTGACCTGTCTATGGGTGGCACTGCATCTACATCAACGGCAGAGGAGAAGGCTCTGGATGCACACAGGAAGCAGACAGTAAATTCTGATTTCACACATTCAGAGAGATTCACACACACTTTTGCACACTGAGAACTTTCTCTTACTCTACACTCTCATCCTTACCGTCATGTCTGTATAATTGTTAATGGTGCTGCGTGGTAGTTAATTAAAACCCATCAAACACTCCATTAAGCTACTTTGCATCTAATAATTTAAACTGTCTAATGGCTCAAAGCATGCTTAATGTCCAATCTGCTATAATCGTTCACTAGAATCTGAAGCATTTGAGAAGCATAGCACATATATAATATATATATATATATATATATATGCTGAGTATTTATTTCTATTGGCATCTCTATGAAGGTTTGCGAGGATCCATATGGTTGCAGCGACGTGCGGTGAGGGTAGGGTAGGCAGGCAGTCACCATTCCTGTTAAATTAAAGAAAGAAAGCATGAACTGTGAGCATAATTCACGTTACCTCTATCCTTAACCAGGTATGAGGTTCTGCCTCATTAGGACCAGGTTTTGTTCAGGTTCCTTTTATTCTCCATTATCCTCCAGTACTCGTCCTGACAAGGTCAGATTGCAAGAGCTGGCGAATACAAGTACACACACAGTTTTGGTTTCCATTACACATGCTTATATTAATATTCTGGAAACTCACTATAACCTTAACTATAACTACTACTGGCCCAATCCTAATCCTAACCTTAACCTAACCTCATCCTAACCATACAGTATGTCTACACTGTCTTAAAATGGATCGATTATACAGACCAAGACGTACACACACTAAATTAGTATTTCATACATTCGTACAGTGCACCATGCAATCTGAGAATATCAAGATTGTAGTACTGTATTATACAGAATCTTAAACTGTGTAGAAACGTGTGTGTGCGTGTTAAAGAGAGGGAGGGAGGTAGAGAGAGTGCGTAGAGAGACTTGCTTAGTTCATTTGAAGATGAAGTCCATGCGCCGTTCCTTCTTCACAAAGTTGGCGATGACTGTGTTATAAAAGTCTCCTGACTTGGCCTTCAGTCTACAGAGTTTACAGTTGCTCTGTCCTTTTTCTTATACAACTCCTTTTGAAATGTACGTATAATTTCCTGTCCCTTCCTTTGGAGAAGGTCCGGTAGCTCAGGCGTGGGTCTCCTCTCTAATAAAAGCTGCCGTTTTTCATCAAATGTCAGCCTTAAGAAATGTTTAAGCCTCTGTTGTAGAGCCATCATTACACCTCCCACTAAATTGCTCGACGTAAAAAGAGAGGGAGTGATGGTGTGTTGAAAATTCACAAAAGCAATGTGAACGTAAATGCAGCACACAGTAACGTCAATAGACAGCGCAGCACTGTGCTTTTTGACGTACATGTTAACTATATGGGAAACTGACTGCGCACGCGCAAACTACGGTGGCCCTGAGGTGCAAACACAAACGCAAATCACATAACACAAACGCAAAACACAACGCATATAAAAAACATAAACACAAATCACAAACACAAATCCAAAAACACAAAAACATTAACTTGGAAACACAAATGCAAATCACACACATGCACACACACATACACACCTTTAGGTCACTTAGTAGAGCTGCCGTCCCATGTAGATAATATTTTGAGATTTACTAGATTAAAAGTGGCAATTATATGAGAAAATAAAGTCGCAGATTGATGAGATTAAAAGTACATTTACATCCTATTAAATATATCGACTCATACCTGCGATTTCTTCTGGGCCAACCCTGGCTACCTTGACTGCACGTCACTGCCCGTGAAAGCAAAACAACTAAACAAGTACTTTGTGTAGCCTATGACTCTTGCACACATTTTTAATGATAGATCTCACTCCTTATGTGGCAGTCTTCTCTCATTAATGTAAGATGCAAAGTTTGAATCAAACATCACAGAATTAAAATGTACGTGTTCAATATTTTAATTTATGCAGCGTCGATAGATTACAGAAATGGAGTTGAGTGAATCAAAGGGCACAGTTTTATATGTGTAGTTTAGCTAATCATGGATGACTCTTTCATTTAATGGCAGTCATGAATGTTGATCTTCATGGCGTGTTGTAAACTGTGAGTGAAAATGGCCCTATACTATTACCATTTAAACCTCATAAAAATGTATGACATTATCGTGAATGTGGTACATTCAATGTTTGCTGAAATTATGCTGCCAAATGATGCATAGTTCTACCATACTTTACCCTTGAACTATGAAGATCCAATAATATAGATTTCTAAAAAGGTAAAACTCTATACTAACAAACAAAATATATAGAAATGGACCCACTCTTGAGTTGAACAGCTTATTTATTTTTATTATTATATTTAACAGCTCTGATAGTAATATGGGGTCAAATACATAATACATATAAAAAAACACTTGTTTATCAGTTTTATTCAAAATAAATTCATTAAAAAATATTGTATCCAACACACACACTAGATAACTGGAAAAAAAGTTGATTTGAAAACCACAAAGTAAGGTTGTATGGATGGAAGATCACATATTGCATAAACAAGTGTTATTACAGGACTAAAATTCTTATTATTACTCAATGTCATATCTTGGTAATTAAGGTTACTGGCACTGACACTCAGTTTGTGTGTCTGCAACATTCATCAATAGTAATTCAGAGGTTGGCCACCAAGGGGCTCCCTTCTCAAATATGACTATGCAAAGCAGAATCAGTCTTTTTGATTGTGGACTGCATATGCTCATATCTACAGTATATCTATAGTAAATAATATTACACATTTTAATATTGTGTGATAGAAATAATTAAGTACATCTTTATATCTGATACACATGGACTTATTGTCATACATATTGTCCTAATGAGTAAAATAATAGTTTTTCATTGCGATGTGCATCAAAAGCACAATAACAAAACTAACAATGGACTTTTAATAAAAGGCTGATTTATTATTATTTTTCCATACATATAAGTATATGCAAGTTCCAAAACCAGTGCAAAGATACTATGTTTGAGCACTGGAGTGATGAAATTCAATTGTACAAACAGCCAACAAAATATATATATTAAAAAAAAATAATGGCTTTGTATGAGACCCACGTCCAACACTGACCTTTCTTGATTGAGTGTAATAGCATACAGAGCAAATGCAAAAAGGTCACTGCTAGAGACAGCTATAATATTATAATTGGCACTTTTTTTCCCAGGGAGACAGTTCAATTGCAGGGAACTACACACACGCCTCAGAAAGAAAAAAAAAACCCTGTTACATATTCAGGGAGTAATGTTTGTGTGGCTGTCATAGCCATGCAAGATAGACTACCTGGTTACCCACACAGACAAAATGCTAACAGGAGCAATTGCAACGTGCATGTAACTTGTTTTATCAGCCTCTCTCTCTCCCTCCCTCTCTGTGTTAGCATTCAGACGGATGCCTTTGTGTCTTTACCAAGGCTTCTCCTTTTATTCTGTGTAATAGTCAAGGACAGCATGTTTTTAGCTGAATTCATATAAGCTGAAATATGCAGCAAGAGGAGCATGATGCTACAAAAAAAAGAAGATCAAATGACTGTGCTTTGCCTGACATTTTCAGAGAGGCAGCACAGTTTTTAACATGTTTCCACTGTCGTCTTTGGGAATAATCTCCGTACCCCATGCCTTCCTTGCTCTATGGCAGCTAATCAGCCAAGGAAAAAATATATACTGCGTTATGCGACTGTTAAGCACCTTCAAGTATTCTGACTGGCCTCTCCTTGTGCCATAATGATGAGCAAGCTGTCTGCCCAGTTTAATCACTGTTATCCAGGCATTAGTTTTTGTACGTGGGCAACATGGTTAAAGACCACATCTCAAAACATAGAGTGAATCACACTGCGGGAACATCTTTGTCTCTGTGCTCCTTGTGTTTACGCTGATACCGACTGGATCAAAGACATTGTCACAACAGGACATGAGTTTTCTTCTTTTTTTTTTAATGTTCACTGGTGAAGGAGGAAGTCATACAGTTATTGGTTTGTGAAATGAGTAAATAGGATGAAAATAAAAATCTTAAATGACATTGTCAACTATATCATACTGATAGTAAGAAAGCGTAAGGTTCTGTAGATGTGGAAAATCTAGCAATATCAAGATATACTTTGACACTACCATCGTTAACATCAATATTGGAACTGGAAAATTCAATTCAATTAAATTCAATTTAGAGTGTCCAATCTGCCTAATCTCCAAATCTGCATGTTTTTGGACTGTGAGAGGAAACCGGAGAACCCAGAGGAAACCCATGCACAAACAGGAAAAACATGCAAACTTCCTATATGTAAGACCAGGCCATATATAAAATGTATGATTTTGTATTTGCAGAAAGTTATATTACCAATATATGTTGGTATGATTGCAGGATTGTTTAAAAATAAAAACTGTTTGGTATTTATAGTTTTAAATGAACCCCTTTACATATGCTACACGTTATGGATGGTGCAATCTTGCACTGGTATGGTTCCTCAGCAGCCGAATCAGCATTTTGTAGAACCACACTATGTAAATGAAGAACAGCATCTTCTATTGTGAAAAATGTGAGGGCCATATAACCTCCCTTATGTGCTTGGAGAACATAGGGGTGAGTAGAGTCCTTCATTTGTTATGATCTGCAGTTTCACAAATTCTTAGACACTTGAACTTTAACTATTATTATAAGTTTGTAAAGTCATATAAACTTATTGGCACCCAAACTTATTTTTCAGTTTACTTTTACTATCTTGAATGTAGCAGCCGTGTGACAACAGCATCAGAAGATGGAGTAATTATTTTCACAGAAGCTTTATAATAGGTTTAGCTCGATGGCTTATTTGTTGGGGGTTATGTAAATACACTGCTGTCTAATTAATACAATTGGGTGAACAGGAGGAGATAACTGGGAAACATCATGCACACACAGCAAGTGTGTGCTCTGGTTAATAAAAAAGGTCACAATGACAGAATGCATAACTTGAGAGCAGCATGATGTCACGTGGGTTGCGATAAAATTTCCAGTTTTCCAATTTCAGACAGACTCTACTGTACTATTATTTGGAAAATTATATGGAAATGAAAAACTATAGTCAGTGTTGCAGTAGCTGTTGCACTTGTGATTCAGACCGCAGTGTCATGCAGCATGCTCTGGACAAATGGCATCATGGCACCATCTGATAGATAGGATTCAGTCTGCGGATGATTTGTTAATGATTAATGGTCATGTCACAGCACTCAGCACTGCAGTGACTTCCCATTCTAAGTACTGCTGTTGCTGCAGAAGGCTTCAAACCACTAGCGGATTCCCCATCTTATGAAGTATTTTTCTGTTTGTTATAAACCAGCAGTGGTGAAGTTCTTCGCTCCTTACAATGCAAACTCAATATTTTTTTTAAGTGGCTGGTAATTGAAACAACCACTTCAATTAGTCTGTCTTTCAACCCTTTGGATGCATGACTCAAAACAACTATTTGGGGATTTTCAGACCACAGACTCTTTGTCTGTATTAGTATTTGTTCTCCACGTCTTGTAAGTGATGCCAATGCAGAAGTGCCTGAAACCTGTTCTCTCAAATGGCCACTGGGGGCGACTCCACTGGTTGCAAGAGTTACTTTGTATGAAAGCAATATCTGATTTTCTTGAGGAGTAAATTGTCCCAATCACTAGTGTGGGGACTGAGGGCATGTCTCGAGCGACAGTGACCTTCTGGTCCTTTAAATCTCGGAAAGAACCACCCCTCAATTCCCACTCATCCATATGGTTTCTTCTGGTTTCAAAAACCCAACATGGCACCGTAGCCAAAATGAAATTGCGAGACCTAAAAGGACAGTTCACAGACCCGTGGTGGGCATCACAGTGGGCTGCATCTTGGTTTGGACTGAATGATCTCAACAACAGTGACCACTGATACTCTGACTTTTCTTCTTGCAACAATTTTGTTTTTTGAGAGTCTTGTCTCAACAGTTGTTGAATGGATTACAATTTGAATATTCGAGACACCTATTGGATAAACTTGTTTTGTCAACAGTACAGTTTCCAGGCCTTTGCACACCAGACACATGCTTCCATGCCAATCAGAATGTGTGTGTTTTGGAAAAATGGAATAGCCAAACTATTTAAACACGTAAATGCACACAATTTAAAAACAAACAGGACCTTTTTCAAACATTCAAGGTGTTTGTCATTTGATTGTCTAATAGAAACGTTTAAGCTCCTGAACCCAGGTATTGTTTTTCCTCTGATTTAATTATTCTTTCTCTGGTCCTTATCATTTTTAATCAAGTGGCACTGTAAAGATAGAGTGTACTTTGAAGTGAATCTCCAAAGTACATTCATGCTGTTTATATGAAATGCATTTAATATTCAAAAGGACTTTATGGTCTCAAAGGGAGAAACAAGTTTCTTGTCACAGATCAGTTTATATAAACAGACTCATTTGAAAATGGTTTCAATCTATGCAGTAGAATTTATCCTCTGTTTTTTTTTTACAAAGGATGATTTATTCCACTGAAGGAGTCAGGGGTCAACACTAGGGCCACGTCTCAATACCTCCCCCTTCAAATTTCCACTTGGTTTTGAGTGCCCTCAACCCTAAATTTCCCCTCGTTGAAGGAAGTGGCTTCCCTATGGAATTGGGACACCTCTATATGCAAATTAGTGTAGTGAACGTAACGAACGTGCTAACCTACGTCACATGTGGACAATTCTACCAGTGGAGCGTGCTACTATTTTCATTCAGGAAAAATGCCGGCGGATCCAGCTGTTTGTTTTTTCTCCTCGTAAACGCTATATGAGGAAGGTGATTGAAATCTAACAAGTCCAGGGTATTCGTGTTCAAGTGAATGCCGGTACACACATCCAAAACACTGACAAAACTACCCAGATGTAGCAGAGCTAGCTAGCAGCTATTTGCTGAGTGATTCTAGAGCGTTTACCCGTCATGTAGCTCTGCATGACGGGCATACTCTCTCCAAGCACTCGGCAAATAGCCGTTAGCTAGCTGCTTTCATACATTTTCTGACATTAGTGTTCAAATCTCAATGGTCCTTTGGATGTATATCAAACCAACATATTACAACACATTTCGACATTGTAACGTGCTTATCTGCGAAAATATATTACAATAAAATTGTTCCTCGGCAGATCTGGCTGCCATCTTTGTTGAAAAATATCAGCCAGCTCTCTGAATTCGCAAAGCATCATGGGTAATTTCATCGTCCACTTCGTTTTAACCCCGCATCAGAGCTCCCTACATTTTGAGGGTTGATTATAAGGGCAAAATCGCACTACCCCTTGCTCCCAGTTACACATAAACGCGCAGAATTTAGGGTTAGGGCAAAAATGTAGGGTTAGGGGAGGTATTGGGACAGGGCCTAGATGTGACAACAAAGTGTCAGTGAGCACTTGTGAACCCCCCACACACTTTAATGATTATATCATTTAATGGCTGCCTCTCAGTAGCACACTGACATCGTCCACCTGAGATCCTCTCTCCAAGATGGCTTGATTTTACCAAACCTCTTGTAAAGGGGGAAAAAAATCTCATTGGAGAGACGGATTGCAGAGAGAGCTCTGCAGCAGGCCTATAAATCATTCTTTAATCGGAGTGCACTGAGAGTGAGGTTACACACTCAGACCCCACATTAGCACCACTGACTCTCTGCTGTCTATGGTTCTGCTCCTGCACTCTGCCTTTCAAACGCCTTTACTTCTCCTTAAACACCTCTATCTTCTCTCATCATCCATGCCTTGCAATATAAAGAAATGTGTCATCTACCCCAAACCTGGGAGAAATTTTATATTTGGGACACACTGAAATGCCAATGTTTTGAGTTGTCTAAATATTTGGACATCAACGCGATCCAGTCATAGCCTTGGATGCAAAATTACAAAACATACATGGGTGGTAAACACTGACAGCTTCAGCTATGTCGGTCAAATATCATTGCTTGGCATGTGGCTCGAAAAGAGATTTGTGTCCAGGCAGAAGTATGGGCTACATGGAGGGATTACATTTGGCCACTAACCACTATCACACGTCATTGAAATATAACACTGTGCAGTCTCTATACTGTGAAATCCAATGTGATTCAGCACAATGTCCTCTGTCAAAGTTGACCTATGGCACATTTCTTATAGTTTAACACTTTTACTGAAAAAAATAAATAAAAGTCTCTGACCAGGAGGACAAAGAAGCCTCTCTCATTTCCACTCCGCATCTGAAGTGAGTGGTAGGAATAGTGTAATGAGTGCGGTAAACTCAACGTAAGTCAGTCAGTCAAACTGCTAGAATCAGGCCCAGTGAGATCAGATTTTGTTGTGCCACGCTTAGCAACAGCACAGTTATACGGGGTTGTTTTAAAGCTATACTTACCTTTCTTGCATTTTACACTTTTCTTTTGTAATCTTAAAGCGGACCTAGATCGGAAGTTCCAATTAATGCTGTTTTTTTTAGGGTGTATCTGCATCATTACCTCGTTTAAGAAGCCCTGAAGGTTCAAAACAAACAGCTCAGCCATTGCTGAGGACACTGTGTTTTATTGTAATCTCGGGCTCAGCAGGATCTCTGAAAAAACCCGGTCCAGTTACGTAAACTCCTGATCGGTTCTCCTGAACAACCGATCGTCCTGCTCCAGGCACTAGTCCGGGCACATCCGGTTGCGTACATTGAATCGCAGAAGAAGAATAACGTCTGTTGTGGAGGTGTTTCACGAGCGACAGTGTCTTCTGACTCTGGGTCTGACTCCGGGTCAAAGTCATAAAAGGGACTGCAGTGGGGAGTCGTGAAGAAGCTATTTTTAAACATTGTTTGCAAGCTGTGACAGCAGTCAGCAAGGTGAATCTCTGGCAGAGTAGCGTTAAGAAAATGGCGGCGACTTTGTCGCTAAATCTGCCAACTGTTTGTGGTGTTTGGAGACACTCAAATGAAAGCACGTATCACTCTGCAGTTACTGGGCTTAATAAGCAGCGCGTGTTGCCAGGATCACCTCCCAAAGCACAGTAAACTCTGCAGTCCCAGCCTACAGTCAGAGCACGGCGGACAACCTCAGCACTCTTTGTCCAGGCTGCTAATGAATCACGCATGCGCATAGCTGCTGCCGTTCCGCCCTGGAGGGTGGGACTTTGAGCGAGGTGGAGGTGTTCATCAAATTTTTACTAAGTGCTGTGAGACATGCAAGAAAGGTAAGTATAGCTTTAAATGTAAAAAATTTATATCTCTATATTCATTCAAGGAAGGTCTGCCTGACTCTTGATCACATAACTGTCCAACATGTTGCTTGGCAGACTTCCAGGGTGTCCAGTGCACAACTTATGCAATGTTAAGATGTGAAATCCAAAAGAAAAAAGACATATATATCGCTAAAAAGTGTTGTTCACTTTCACTTTCAATTTATGGCAGTTACTCAACCGTTTATGAATTACAGTACTGAGAAGCTGACGTCACAAACGTGTGACATGCTGGTGAATCTTGTCTGTGATTGAACAGTCGCTCCGCAGAAGTCCTCAGGGGCCACCGTAATGACGAAGTATATGGGTGCAAAACTCTTTTTCTTTGCTTTCCGGTATCCAACCATCCATCTTCTACTGCTTTATACTCCACATGAGGGTTGCGTTGGGGTGCTGTACCAAACTCAGCTGACATAGGGCAAAAGGCAGAATCATACCCTGGACAGATGAGAAGTAACTGAAGGGTTAAGGACTGCAAAAAAACACGCTTGTAGTGAAATATTATATCAAATCGTTATGTTTTTGTAGCATTAGAATAAGCTTAGTAACTTTAGGCAAGGGCTTTACATTATGTGGGCCACCATCTTGTGGCACAATTTTCTACAACAGACCAGAGAAAGAACCTGATTGCACGTGTTGAGTGCCAACTTTGACGTTTGGATAAACAAAGGCAACTGATATCAGTAGAAATGCAATAGTGAAATGTGTGAAATAAGCAGCTTTCACATGCCTAAAGACAGTTGTGCTGATAGAGAAAAGATACGTGAGGCGAGATTTGCTAGTATGTGATGCAGGTGTTGGTAAATTTCTTAAAACCTAGCTATGTTTTATATAAATCAACCTCTCTAGTTAATGTATATATATGTTTTAATAAAATGGAACACCAAACAAAAGGTAAAATTAGTGGCATGATATTAATTTAAATTCAATGAAAACTTATTGTGTGGATAGTTTTTTTGGAGTAAAGTTTGAATTTGTGTCTTTGAAATAAAATTTCCAAAATAATAAAATGAACGAGGATTCCACCGACCTTCTGCTATCGTCGTCGGCAACTGACCCAACACTAATTGGGATTAGTATTGGTTCAACCAAGTTTGAATGTATTTCAACATTTCAACACATTTCACCGTGTTTTAGCAAAAGTCCATGGTCCAACTGTTTTTAATGGTTCGTTTTTGGCATTTGCAGTTCCAAGGTACACACCTCTGTGAATAAAGAGCATGTGTGTTTGTGTTTGAAACCAGCACTGTGCAAAATGAAAACACTTTCCCATTTGGTATTATTTATACCAAGTCACAAACGCAATGCATTCAGTATCTGTGAGCAGGAGCAGCTCTTTTATGAAGACCAAGGTCAAAGAGAGACGGCACACATGTAAGATAAAAGTTACTCACAAAGCGAAACACAGAAGATTGGAAGACGTGTGTGTTTGGTTTTAAATGTAAAAAAAAAAAAAAATGTGTCTGGATAATAATGGACAAATTCCCCATTTGCTAAAGCAGCTTAAAATAGCGATGGTGATGAGATTTGATGAAGATCGGGCCTTTGGTTTTCTCATTAGCCGCCCTAATTGTAAGTGTGTGATTAGCTTTTTGTCTCCTTGAGCCAAAGCAATTGTATTGCTCTTTTGTTCCCTTTTAGCTTGACAGTCTCATCTTGTTTCACCGGTGCTCACTGAAGGACAGGGCCGCTGCAAGCGGTGGCAGAAAGCCTGTGGCTAGGAGGGGCCCCAGAAAACAGAAATTCCTTTTTTCTTTCTTTTAAAATATACCCTTAAATGTAATTGATTAAATACAGGAGACTGCAATGACAATGTCTTTACTTTCTGGGGCCCCTTAAATCTCTGAAATTCCCATGATGATGGGCAGGGGATGCCACTATTTTAACAATTAAGTCTTGAACATGCTGTTTTTGAATATATTGTATATTATATATATATTGTATTGTATATTATTATATTGCCACATACATGCACTCACTGGCCACTTTACTCAGTTCACTTGTTTAACTGCGTATTAGCACAAATATCTGATAAGCCTGTCACATAGTAGCAACCCATGTAGATTATGGTCAAGATGAAACTGCTGAAGTTCAAACGAAGTATCAGAATGAGGACGAAAGGAGATTTAAGTGACTTTGAACGTTGGCACATGAACGTGATCCAAGTAATTCAGAAACTGCTGATCTAGGCAAGCTGGGATTTTCACACACAGCCACAGCCGTCTGGGATTTACTGAGAATGGTCTGAAATATCTAGCGAGTAGCAGAGTAGTAATAAAAACATGGCTTGTTGATGCTAGAGGTCAGTTTTATTAGGTCATCTGTATCTAGAAAAGTGGCCAGTGACTGTATTTCCTTGTGGAAAAATGAAAAAAAAAATGTACATATTGTTTTAGATCTGCATGTGATGATCTTAATTTAGCGGCTACACAAAATGAACAAGGTTAATTGGCTGTTAAACAGATTATAGTTGGTAATTTAGATGACACTTTCTCTGATCCATTATATTTAATAGTCTACTTCTGTGAGCATGATAAAAAAAAATAAAAAAATAAAAAAACACACGTATCTGTAGGTTATTTTGGAGGAGAAGTGAAACATTAGCATCCTCATTAGGGTTTGCTGCGTATTCATCCTCACTCTGTGTTTAGCCAGAGATGAGGACCCCAGTCATCATCACTGGATATAAGTTCTTTCAAGTCACTTCAAAAAGCAAAGACTCCCATTGATGTTGTGGCAAAAAAAAAAAATATTCAAGCTTCAGTATGAGAACATCACAGCCTGCACTCCGTGGATGTGTCGACGCCATCACACGGAGCCTCTTAGGTGTCATTTCCTTCAAATTCAGTTTGCAGAGAGAGCTGCATTTCAGTCTGTGCATTATGAGACATCACATTAGATGTCCTATAATGTTTTGAGGGTCATTCACATGCACTATTCCCATTTAAGTATTTGTGTGCACTAAAGAATAGACAGATAAACCCTGAAGTCAGCTAAGTATGTTTCGCTGTCTTTTAAGACAGTCCCATGTACACGGTATAATCACCATTAACACACTCTGCGTGTAAATATGCAGAATCTGGGGGACTGGATTATTTTTGTACTTTTTTTTTTTTCGGATGGTTTTTGTGAGAGAGAGATTTCACTGTTGAACAATCACGTTTGAACAGGGTTTGTTTGGCTGCAGGTAAACACATGTGTGAGGAGGAAAAGGGGTTTTTGAATTTATCTGCATTAGCTGTTCACAGATTAGCCAAAAAAAATCAGTTACCTCAATTATTGAGTCTCAGACAATTATTGATGCTTTCCCATTGACAGTATATACTGTATTTGCTCCTCCTGTAGCCAAATAAAAGGAAAAGGATACCAATTTTATTCAGTAACATGCATGGTATTGTAGAAAGATATCACTAAGATTATGTTCATTGACATGTTGAATGCTGTTTATTAAAATTAAATCAAACTGCTGCATTCATTCTGAACTACTTCGTGAATACTGCATCACAATCTGGAAGTTGTGGAGTAAAAGTGAAAAAGTACATTAAAGTGCTGTCTGTGTCTGATTATCTCAATCCTCTCAATCCCCAGCACAACTGAGTTCACCTCCTTCTGAGTTCATCACAGCGTGTGTGAGTGCATGGCTCTCACGCGGTATCCTCTTCCCGCAGAACGTCTCTGCTGACTTTTACTAAGCTGGGAGTCTTTTTTTGGAAGCACAGCACCTCACCGTCAGTCCCTTGTTTACTCTGTTTATGAAAGTACACTGGCAGTTATCTTCCACACTTAATGTCATAATTATAATATTCATGAAAACGGCATGTGCACCTCACTCTTTGCTATAGTCTTAATCAGTCTTTCAGAGAGGAAAATACAGCTATTCAAGCACTTACATTTCCTAAAGCTGCATGGGTAGGCAACATATATACTGTTGGGATTTCTGATCAATAACACCACTGTAATCTTTTAGCATAATGCAAATCTAATGATTTAAGACACAGCTAAGATCCTGCATTTCCTCTGTTTACAGCAGAGGTCTAAAACTTTAGCCCCCAGAATTCATGTGGCTCGCCACCCGTTTTTTCAATTGGGAACTACATATCATCCCATATCAAAATAAACACTTTTAATTTCAAATTATGTTGTCATTGCTATTGTAATTGTGACATAATTTAAAGCTTACTATATATGTTTCTCCCCCAAAATACTTCCAAATTCCACTTAATCAGCTCCTGTTTGACTCGACTCGATACTCATTGGTCCACCAGGTCATTTGATTTTGAGTTTTCTGAAGACTTTAGCTACAGGGTAGTTCAGAGTGGGAGGGTCTGTCAGTTATATACTCAAAACAACTTTAAAAAAAAAAGAAGAATCTGACTCTTAAAAATAAGCCACAATACGAATATCACAATTAAAAAAAGCAAAAATATGCCCACTCATTTTATTTTACACTCTCTTTTTCCATTTTTAAATACTGTGTAGTGGTTTGTTGTTCAGTATTACTTCTGGTTGAGCTTGATCAGTTAATCCATCTCACAATATAATGATTAAACAAACATTTATTTTAGCAGGAAATGGCTCCTTCAGGGGTTTCCTGAAAGTGTCAACATTGTGTGCCAGGCTTCTTTACCTGAGGTGACAATAAAAAAGATGCTTGTTGCTCGTGAAACACCTCCACAACGGACGTAATTCTTCTTCTGCGGTTCAATGTACAATGATGTGCCCGGACTAGTGCCCGGAGCAGGAGGATCCGCTGTTCCGGAGAACCATTGTTTATGTAACCGGACAAGGTTTTTTCAGAGATCTCGCTGAGCCCGAGATTACAATAAAACACAGCGTTCTCAGCAGTGGCTGAACTGTTTGTTTAGAACCTTCAGGGCTTCAAAAACAAGGTAATGACGCAGATACACACTAAAAAACAGCGTTAATTGGAACTTCCGGTCTAGGTCCACTTTAACAGATGAGCTGCAGTTTAGGGGAGGAATTGTAATTTATGATAAATGTGCAACAGCAAAGACATTTAAGTGACATTTTGCTTAACAATTAGTTTGTATGATCTAAAACTAAACGTGTGTATATTTGTTTGGCAAAAAAAATTCCTGATGCCAGTGGCTCTGCATTCAAAGACTTTGTTTATTTATGAGATACTTGATATGAATGTTTCATAACAGATGAACTGACCCATTTTTGTCATTTTATTTTTCTGATGACAGAAACAGTTTTGACTCAACTTTTTGTCATTTTCTTTTCATTTTCTCGTCCATTTGGCTTTTGTTGGATTTGTTTTGCAGTTTGCTGTCGATAAATGCCGTGGCGTAAAAACAACAGAAACAAAACAGAACAGAAGAAAGAAGTAACAAGAAAGTGAAACAAAATACACGTGGAAGTGAATCAAATGTAAATCAAAAGTGAAGTGCTTCTTCTGACCTTGTGGTCCTGCAACAGCGTCCCGGGAGCATGTCACAGTTCTGTCTTCAATGCAAGAAAAAGTATAACTAATAACCAAAATCATCTGTTGCTGCTTTTGTACTTTACCTCCAGACCTTGTTGTTTGTATTCTGACTCTCCAGTGCATTTGACAGTGGAGTTGGAAGAGGCGATGAAAGATTGAAGCTTCCCTCCCTTTTTTTCTCCTGTTTCTTGATATAGCGGCTTCCACACTATCTCCTGTGACACTGAATGTGGTGTGTTCACCCTCAGAAAAGCTGCAATTCACAGTCAACCCTGTGTGAAACAGACAAACCAGGCAGCAGCTAAATTGAACACCAATAAAAAACTGCAACACTATTAGTTTCAATGAAATATTTTCACTGATTCGGAGGCTCCGTCTCAGTCGTGTATGTGGTTCAAATTTACCTGAGATGTGATAAACGTACAAGGCTCTAATGGGAACATAATGTGATCCCCCCAAAAAGGGCACTGATAGCCTGTTGTACAATTAAATGATTCACCGACTTCCATGGTCATTGCCCAGCACCTTCCCTCTCAAATTCCGCTGTCAGTTATTTTTTTTAGAATTTGAGCGAGATTTCTGGAGGATAAAAAACTAAAAAAGGTGACAAGTCTGAATGGATAACAGTAAATGCGATGTGAATATGTAGCAGCGACCGAGACGGATTTAAATATAAATTATGGATACCGCGGAAATTTAGAGTGCTCTAAAAATTCCCCCCTCACACTTCAATTATAGATGTGGTTCAGTGCTCCAGCTGATCCACATTCATGCACTGGTGTTTGTGAGAGAAACGGCAAGTATTCACACCTCTGTTTTACACTGTAACAAATACATTTCCAGAAATGTATCTAGGTTTTACTGGTGAGTAGAATAAAAACTGTGACCCCTTTTGATTTACAGGCTCCGTGCTTACAACAGTCATTAACCTTCCTCTGGTGTTCAGTCTAATGTGACCCATTTTACAGCTGTCCTAAATGTTGTGGTTTTCATCTTCCACACCAAGCATCTGAATAAATAGAGTTGCCGATCGCCACGTCATTGAATTTTGAGTGGTTTATTCGACATAATCTCACCCAGTTTAAAATGACCACAGTAGGAAATGGTCAACAAGCGAGGTTGTGAGAACGAGGTTGTGAGAAGTGAGAAGTACAAGCTCAAAAAAATTTGAAACTCGAGATCTCGACTTTGAAACTCAAGATCTCGAGTTTCTTTTGACAACCAATTGTCAATTGCGTCCTGTTGAGGGCTTCTTTGGTTCAGCACCATGGACAGCGGTGAGAGAGAGAGCGCGAGAGAGATCCTCCTCATTAGCAAGAGGCATTTTGCTTATGCAGCAGCTGGATTTTACAGCCAGGGTCACTACTAGTTGTGTGTGTATAGGCAAACAAATAACAACCACAACGACCGTTACTCATTGCGTTGTCACAAAATTATAATATTGACAGTTGAAAGCGTGTTTCGTGTGTAGTAGGCAGTGGCTAATACATTTGTTGAATATGTATTACATTGGTGGGATTATTGCAACACACGTATCTGTAAACACACAAACAGATAAACACACTAGTAAAGTTGTAACAAGTATCCTGTTAAACTGTAAACTTCACCGCGACTACTGCTAGCTTGGTTGTAAACTAGCATAAATAAAACAACTAATGATGATTTCAAGAAGAAAAATCAATGCCCAAGAGACATTAGCTCTACTTCAGAGCATGAATGAGGCTGAGTCTGACGGAGATGGAGATGTAAACACACTAGTAAAGTTGTGACAAGTATGCCGTTGAACTGCAGCAACTTTGATCGTGGTCGCCATGACAACGGGACAATCCAGCTGCCTGCTGCTTGCGTGCGGAGTGCTACGTACACTTGAACGGGGCGCACTTGAAAACGTTCGAGCGGCTGGCAGTCAAAAGAAACTCAAGATCTTGAGTTTCAAAGTCGAGATCTTGAGTTTTAAAAAAATATATATATTTTTTTTCATAATTTTTGGGAAACTCGAGATTTCAAGTTTTTTTTTCTCGTCATTTTTTTTTTTCTCATGTCACTTCAGGGGCTAGTAGATACAAAAAAAACAACACATTTCTAAATATAATCTATGATATCCTGTGGAGAGTGCTGGGGATAAGCAGTGAGTTGCAGGAGTTACATATCTGTGATATGCTCTAACACATAAAGTTGCTTTTTACAAACACGTTCTCCAACAGCTGCTGAGAGCTGAGGTCTCACATTTGCTTTCACAGTGGGACAATCCTCAAGTGTAGACATGTGAGCATTACAAAAATGATTGTTCCAGGAGGCGCATGCTGGAAGTGAGTCAGTGTCAGATATTTTTAAAATAAACAAGTGAATACATGCAGATAGATGCTCAGCCACGTCAGACATTACAGGTGAAATGTTCAGCCTTTTGGAAGGGGAAGTGGAAATGACTTATGTGTCATTTTTAGCACACACTCATCATCTATACACGACGCGTTAATGCTGTAATTTCCCTTTAATGTGTTTTTTTGACTTTTTAAATGAAGCCACACAGTTTAGACTCCCTGTCAAGGTGAACAGCACGATACGAATCTGCTATTTCACTGCGTAGGGAAAGAACACAGGAGCCGATGACCTGCTGAGCTTTTCATTTGCTCAAAAAACAAGCAATAAAAGTAAAACATATATAAATATGTGTGAATTAATAAAATACCTATGTCTCTGATGTAACCCATGTTGCGGATAAATCTTAATAAGACTATGGTGACTATAGAAATAAAGACCTAAAAACAGCAGCTGTATGTGACTTTTATTCCTCTTGCAAGAGGGACAAACAGAATGGAGCATCAAGGCTGTCTGAGCAGTATCACAAGGTTTTATGGAAACACTCTTATGATTAGTTCATACATATGAGTTTTTTTCTATAACTGAAACCACCTTGCAGATTCAAAATAAAGAAACTGTCAAAGTTCTGGTTTTCTTCTTACTTAAGGAATTCCAAACATGTCAGTTTCCTTCTGGGTGAGGCTAAGAACTTTTTAAAGTAATCCTGTAGCCTCAGCTGATGCAGCTCTAGGGCTCTAAATCTCTTTGCACCTTTTCTAATTTCCTCTCCACAATTTGTTCGTTTAGGAAACCATTTGATCAAAGAGGGGGAAGGTTATAATACTCTGCTTAAAGGGACAATATGTAGTATTTATGGGTTTATATAACCCAAAATCCACTTTTGTATACATATTATGTGTGCCTGCATTGTCTAGTCGCCGTATAATAGTTTTTGTTTCATTTTCGTAGTGTTTCAAAAAGTCATGTTAAATAACATGGTCGCGGGCCGCGGTTGCATAGCCACTGTTAGCAGTGAGACGCCATGTTTCTACCGGAGCCTGTAAGGACAAACGCGAGAGAACAAATCAAGCGTCTTTTTACTTGTAGCGGAAGTCCCGCCTCCTCTCTCTCCGCTTCGTCTGCTACGGCTGCGGTAGGTCGCAGAGCATTATCTGTTAGACAAACATCCCGCAGTTTTGGTTGAAGCCAAATATCAAAATGATGCAATCACTTTTCATTCAAAAAGTATGTCATTGAACATTTGAATCAATATTTGTCTAGGCTAACGCTCTCTCAAGGCCTCAAATGGGACAAGTAAAGCTGAAATGAGTTGTTATCGACTCTGAAAGTTAACCAAATTTTGACAAGCAAGAGTTCAAGTTAACATCAAATCAAAATATTTACAGATATAATAGAAACTAACACAGGCTGAAGAAACATGTTGTTCTAACCAAGGAATGGCGACATGGAGTGTTTGCAGAGACAGTGCTGTGTTGTGTGTCATTATTATCTATGCTTTTTCCTATTTCCCAGCCCAGGGCTGGTCTGAGATAAAGACTCCCACTGAGACACAGTTCTCATTTTGTCTAGATTCACGAGTGTCGAGCGTTGGAATAACAGCAGGGATTAGATACGCCCTGTTTATGGGCTTTTCACGAAGCACTGGACATCGAGAATAAAGAATTTGTGGAGATACAATCAAAGAGAATGAATTCTAACGCCACTGAAAGGACATTGGAATCAACTTCACAGGCATCAATCGACTCATGTCGCGTTTAGGAATCGGAAACTGGGGTGTAACCATCTATGCGTGGTCAATCAATCACTCGCCGAAGCAACCCTTTGTCCCCGAAATAGAACGCACACAGAATCCATCAGCCATGCGGTTTTGTCTCACTCAATAAGCAGCCATGTTCAGAAATTCTTCAAGCAAATAAACTGCATCATTTTTCTCTAACGGCAGCTGTCCGTCATCAGCTAATCAGAACAGAGCGACTTTAACTTGTAACAGTGACAGACATGTTAAAGGGATTGTTCGGAATTTTGGACATAAGACCTATTCTCCAACTCAGCCGGTGTGATGGAGACTTTTTCAAGAAATTTCATTCAGTTCTTCTAGTTGCCGAGTTCGCTGGTGCTATGGCTAGCGCAAGTCAATGGTACAATTGTAACAGCAGACTATCGATGTACATATCTGTGTTGATAGAATAATATTTGAAACAAAAGTAACCTCGCATCGCATGAATTTGAGGGACTTCTTTCTCAGCACTATACTTCCGTCATACTTCCGCCGCTGCCGGAAGTATGACGCGCTGCTGCTGCTGAGACATAAATCCTTCAAATTGCAAGGTTGGTTTTATTTCAAACATTCTATCAACACAGATATGTACATCGATAGTCTGCCGTTACAATTGATTTGCCTCGGGTGCACTGTGGAGTCAGTATTTGTGTTTCTAATGCCATGCTAGCAGGTACCATTGACTTGCGCTAGCCATAGCACCAGCGAACTCGGCAACTAGAAGAACTGAATTTCTTAAAAATGTCTCCATCACACCAGCTAAGTTGGAAAATAGGTCTTATGTCCAAAATTCCGAACTATCACTTTAAGATGTGTTTTATGATGCAGGGACATTTTATATTTAGATGCTGTGTGACATAAAAGCCCTTAAACTGACAAATATTTAAAATCAGGCCACTATTTGGAATCAGTAATTTCTATTTAAAAGAAAATAAAAATAATTAATCTTGGATACTTACTTAGCCTACCAATTTGAGCATGAGTCACAGCTGCTTGCAGTTTGTTGTTTTTCCAAAAAGTTCTGTCTCACCGGAATAGTTTGGATTCTCCCTGACAGTTAAGACTTCCTTTACTACCAAGTGACAGATCTGTGAGACTCGGCGGACTAAATCCTCATCATAAGAGGATCGGAATCCGTTTTCTCGCTGTTTCCAGAAAACTGCAGAGTCCTGTCAAAACTGACGGTAATTAGAACGTCTTGTCAACGATCAAGACACTCTGCAGACGACAGAGAGGGTTGGCATTTCTAAACCATGTCCTCTTGTTGGGAGGAAACAAAAGGAAGCAACACACAAAAATAGTTTGGGTTTACACAACACAGGCAAAATGTCAGCAGCAATTAGCTGACACCATGGTTGGTGAGGAGAGAGGTAACCTGCTGTTCAATGGCCTTTAGTCAGAGCTTGACTTTTGTTCTCGTTGCATCTTTTCTCAACAGATCATCAACAAATACACTCAGGAGCAAGACGAGGAAGGAAGAAGAAGAAAAGGGCAAAAAATGCGTAGTTGAGTGGTTGTTGTGGCAGCATACCATGATTTTGATTGAACTAAAAATATTCAAAAGTAGAAGTTATTGGAGCAAAAGGCCCACAAAAGAGAAAAAAACTGAAGTTCATCATGTTGCAAGTTTCATAATAAAATGAAAGCCACTATATTATCATAATCTCAAGTGTCTGACGCAGTGCAATCACTTTTTCTCAGTTTTACCCAAAGTGCACCAAGCATTTTGTTTTGATACACGGAAAAAAATAGAGTCTGAAAACAAAAGGCAGCAAGTGACACAATTTTATTCATCCTTGTGATTAGACTGAGGAAGAATCATGAAGATGGCTTCAAAGAGGAAGGAGTGATGTATTCAGACTTTTCTACTCAAACGAGACAGAGATTGTTTTTCTCTTCTCTGTAATCTGTCTTTTTTTAAGTGCAAGAAATGTCTTTGCCTTCCATTAAAGCTCAATAAAGAAATGCTGATGCCCAGGCAAGCACAAAGGAAGAAAGATTGCATTAAAAAGTGAACAAATAAAACTTAATTTGATTCATTCAGACTTATGAAGGCTCACGTGAGCTGCAGATAAAGGACTGTGGATATCAATTACATTAAAGTGTTGTAAAACACAAAGACCTTTCGTAAATCAGGCTAAAACATTCTCACTGTAAAGTAATAAAAAAAATGGAAGTGTTTGTTTCATGACAAACTTGAAAAATTAAAAACCTTATCGTTCAAACTTTTTTAATCACACACTTTCCTACTTTCCTGCTACCAAGCACAGAGGAAGCTCCAACGCAGTCACTAATTAGGTGAAAGGATGTCAATGACAATGACAAGTGATGAAAATGAAAAAATAAAGTGAGTGAGCAAGTCAGTGTTGTTGTTTTCTTTGTCCTGTCCTTACGACACCTACATAAATCCTGAATATCATTTAATTTTCAGATTAATTTCAGCCGCACAGTGTATGAATGAGGTCTGTTGGTGTGAAGGCAGCTTCTTAACTTTTTTATTCCGTCAGTCTGTGGGCCCAGTTTAATTAATGAAACAGCGCAGAAGTGACTGACACTCAATTAAAAAACCTGGAGACTAAGACTCAATTAAAAAAAACGGGAAACTACTGTTTTATGTCTTCTCACAGGAGCGGGTTGGCGGCGGCAGCAATAAGATCCTGTCACTGCTCGTGTGTTTATAGCGAAGACGTTTCACTGAACTGGGTTTGTTATGAGCCGCGTGACACTGTTACGGAGTCAGTGGAGGGGGAAGAGGCACTGTAAACCTATGTCGTGCCTCTAATCAACAGCACTTAACTTCAAGTCTTTGAGGATTCTGAGTCCGAGTCGAGCTCAGAGGTGGAATGCAGTGCTCCTCCTAGAGCTGAAGTAATAAAAAAGGGTTTACTTTAAAGGTCCAGTGTGTAACATTTTAGAAAGGGTTTATTGGCAGAAATTAAATATACTACCCATAGGTGCGTGTTTGTATTAGCTTATTAGTCTATAAGCCTTCAGGTAAGGTACTTGCTTTATGGAGGCTGCCATCTACCCCCACCGTTGTTCTAAAGGAGCCTGAAATGGACAAACAATCCGTCAAACAGCCAGAAGCTTAATCTTACCCCACAGAATGCTGCCTTGCTTCCCTGATGTGCTCGGGAAAGGGAGGGCATGAGAGGAGTCTCACCATTAGGTGTCACTCATTCTTGTACACTGGACCTTGAAGGTCCGGTATTAAAATAAACCATGTGTGATTCTGTGTGAGAATCATTACAGAAACAGTGACATAACAAATATAAATTCCTTGCCGTATGCCTTATTAATATGGCAATTTAAAGGTGAAGTAAGTAGTTTATAGTGCCATCTAGAGGAGAGGCTGAAATTTACAACAAAGAACTGCTCCTCTGCTCACCCCCTCCCTTCCCTGAGCGCTACGGTATGTTTGTCTGTACAGGCTCCGGTAGAAACATGGCGTCGTGGCAATGCAGTAGCGGCCCGCGACCATGTTATTTTACATGACTTTTTGAAACACTACGAAAATGAAACAAAGAATATTATACAGCGACTAGACAATGCAGGAGCACATAATATGTATACAAAAGTGGATTTTGGGTCATGTAAACCCATAAATACTACACAGTTTCCACTTGCAACTGAAATGAGTGCTCTAGTATTGGAGTGAACGCAGACCTTGGTTGACATCAATCAATTTCCTCAAATTCAAGGACCAAATGTGCTGACGCAGCTTAACATGGGAGGGCAACTCGTAAGAGCCGCTTCGCCCGTGGCGTCCAGTTTTATTGATTTGCAGCAAGCTCTGCAGCTGGAAAAGTGATTGTGATTGGGATCTTGGGCAAAGCCAGTTTTTTATAATTTTCTTTGATGAGTCCGAGATGTCACTGTCCAAAAACATGCAATATGGGGATTAGGTAAATTGGACACTGTAAATTGACTGTGAGTGTGAGAGTGGATGGTTGTCTCTAAGTGGTCCTGTGATGGCCATCTGTTCAGGGTGTATACCCCACCTTTCGCCCTATGTCAGCTGAGATTGGTACAGTGCCTCCCACGACCCTCACGTCCCGCTAGTCATTACTTTCTTGCACACAATTCAAGCACTTTCAATGACCCATGTCTTTTTAGGGTGATTTTTGAAAACCTTTCAAGCACCTTGAACTTTCACAAACTTTCAAGGAGTCAAACTTGGGGTCAAATTGAGCCACGAGTCCTGAAAACCTCAACTATTATATATAAGAGCTTCTGTTCTGAAAGAAACAGCTTGTTGCGAGCGCACATGCAGTTTGTCACTAACTGACCTGCTTACCTATGCACATACAGATGCGCCACCCACTGTCTGAATGAAAGTGTTAGTGATGTTTTCGTACAATCAGTGTTACAGACACTGGCCTATTTTAATCTTTTCTTGCAGACACATTTAAATAAAAATAAAAAGTGATGATAGCTTCTGTTTTCATATTCATGAAGCTTTGAGTTTTATTGTTTCCTTGTTACATGTCCATTTTGATCTTTCACACGCCTAAATCTAAAAACACTTGTGGTGAAGCTTTAAGTTCAGAATCAACTCACTTTTGGAGTTGTGATGATACAGAGTTTACTCTGAGTACCAGCAGGCAGATGGGAATCTGTAGGAAATAGTGAGTGGGTGTTTACCAAAAACAAATAAAAAACAAAGATGAGACATTTTTTTCCCAGCATCATGAATTCTGTAACTCAACTTTTTTTTTTTTGTCAAAGAAACAATACTTTTGTCCCTTTTTTTGTTTTGTTTTTTTGTTTTTTTACATAACAGCCTACAGCGTGCCACATAATTTAGCAGTATCATGTCAGGTTTTAGCACATAGTGTGGGTGGAATAACTACATTCTGTCAAGTCCTGATATCATACTGAGATCCTATATTCTCTGAATTAATTGATAAATAAATAAAAAGAAATTAAAATGTAAGACATCAAGATAATGTGGGCATTATAGGGCATTTGCAAGAAGGAAAAAATGGAGAAGGTGTCTCGTTCCCTGCAGATGCCTGGTGAGGTTACTTCTTCTCAGCGCCTTAAAAGGAGAAATTATTATTTTGGATCTGCTGGGACAATCCTGTGAGATCCAGCCAGAGCACAGTTCAGCCGTGTTAATGTGCCACAAAGAGACGTGGGTGAATTTAATTGGCACAGTGAGCAACACGTGGTCAAAGTGGAAAATGTTCATCCCTGCATGGCGTTGAGTTTGCTTAAGATCTAGTTTGTGACTAGGTCATGTTTGTGTTTCCTGTTCTGCAGGATGTGTAACTTACAAAAGCACTGACAGCACAGCGGGAGTCACGTCGTTGCCCTACAAACGTTGTATATTCTGAGGGCTTGCTTCATGACAAACTATCGCACAGAGCAGGAGCTTGTAATATGGAAGCAGAATCTGGGATTTCTGCACACATCAATCACTTTATCTTTCTTTTTTTATATAATATTCTTCTCTATTCATCATCGGAGTGGGACTTTTTTTTGTGTGTGTGAAATACATAAAACTTTAGCTTCATCAAAGTTCTCCCAACTGGGTATAGTAAGAACAAGATGTGCCCTCATTCCTGATATTTTATGGTGCACACAGTTGACGAGTAATATCAGAGCTCATTAAAACCTAAAGCTGTCCCTTTTGACTCTTAATGACAGGGACGTCTTTAGACAAGTGCAATGTTGTCCGCAAATGTAAGTGTAAGGGGAATAGTTATGAAATAGCTCCTGCTGTCCCTGTGAGTAGATTTTAAAGTGTAACTTTATCACAAGTTGTGAGCCTAATACCATTTATGTTTGTATGGTTGTGAGGGGGTCGCGAGTGTCAGTTTTGTCACTTGTGTTTGTGCACATACTGTATGAGTGGGCACTTGTGTGATTGACAGGCTGGTGTCTGGTTTCACAATGGGAGTTCAGATTCTTATGGGTGACGTCACGATCAGTGGTAACTTTCCTTAAAGGTGAAGTAAGTAGTTTATAGTGCCATCTAGAGGAGAGGCTGAAATTTACAACAAAGAACTGCTCCTCTGCTCACCCCCTCCCTTCCCTGAGCGCTACGGTATCCTCAGCCGGTCAAATGTCGTCCTCGTCGTCTTTCTCCGTGTCAGCAGATGAGGTTCGTGAGGCGAGGGAGAGGGCGAGCTACCGCGGCCGTAGCAGACGAAGCGGAGCGAGTGGAGGCGGGACTTCTGCTACAAGTAAAGAGACGCTTGATTTGTTCTCTCGCGTTTGTCTATACAGGCTCCGGTAGAAACATGGCGTCGTGGCAATGCAGTAGCGGCCCGCCACCATGTTATTTTACATGACTTTTTGAAACACTACGAAAATGAAACAAAGAATATTATACAGCGACTAGACAATGCAGGAGCACATACTATGTATAAAAAAGTGGATTTTGGGTCATGTAAACCCATAAATACAGTGTCCCTTTAAATGACTGAAAAATCCTTTCAAATCAACACTTTGAGACCGTAATCCATGCCTTTAATGTCTCGCCTGGATTACTAAAATGCACCTCATTTTTGAGTGAGGCAGACAGCCGTCTCATGTCTCCAGCTCGTCATCTTTTAACTGGAGCACATAAGAGGGGACACGTAACACCCATTTTAGCCTCACTCCACTGGCTGCCCAAACACACATTTAAAAATGGTTGTATTTATTTTTAAATCCTTAAATGGTCTTCCCCCGCCTTACCTCTCTGAGCTGCTTTATCCTTACCCTCCTGCCCCGGTCTATGAGGTCAGCTGATTAGAAGAGATGAGAAGTTTTTTTATTATATATTATATTTGTTTTATTTATTACAGCTTTGTTTTTGTTTTTTTGTTGTTTTTAAAGTGCTTTATAAATACAGATTGGATTAAATGGCTGAACAATGTAGTTTGTCAGTCATAGTATTATTAAGTTTGGTATGGTATGCAGTAATTGTCTGTTATTATAGTATATTAATCTAGAATTATAATTATAGTCTGATATCTAAAGGCTGGAGTTAGACACACTTCTGACACAGTTATTGCTATCCAATCTATGAAAACAAGGGCCGTGTGTGGTTTTTATCTTTTCACATTTTGCTGCTAAATCAATTGTGCAGGTGCTTTAAAAGTGCCTGGACAAAATGTGTTGGTTTCATTTTGTTTAAATACAACTCAACATATATCATTGAAATAACATCAGACTTTGTGATTATAAGTAGGTGTAAAAACAGGGTCAAACATTATTCAGAGAGTGGAAACTTTCAGTACTTATTTTTACCAATGGATAAAAAATATCAATAAATATTTAATATTTTTATATTTGTATTTGTATATAAACTTGGGCTTTAAAAACGTCTATATCCTTTATTTCACAGTTGCAAACTAAAGTAATTAAATCAAACATTACAGTAACAGTTCATAAGCGAGCAGGGGGAAGAGTCTGCAGACTGGACTACAATAAAATAACAATGAACTCTTAATAGAATAGTTAATAATAACCAAACTGTAAAACACTGTGATGTGGATGAAACAGTCGCTTGTGGAAACAGCTTTAACACCAAAATGAAGCATCTATGTTTGCACTTGACACCGTTACCTGACATACTGACATAAGCACTGAGTTTTGGGTATCAACCCTAGTGGAAGTTCAAAACCACATTGCGGTGAGCTGAACTGGACTGGGCTGCTTTGTAAAAATCAGCAAGAAAATGCACTAACGATAAATCACTTGATTTATACCAGTAAACACTTTTCTCCAGACTTAATGGTCTTACTCGGTAGTTTCCGATTATTCAATAAAGTATGATGTCCAGTATGTAAGTTATGATCAATCAGAGGATTGAGTTAGAGAGTAAAAGCCTGGCATGAGTGTGACCACGGACCATGGTTTCAAAATAATAACATGGAGCCGGCAGAAATCTTACAGTCAAGGCTTTAAAACGGCAGCGCACAAACCAATTGGTGATGTCACGGAGGGTTAACACTCGACACCACAAAATTCTCTAATGAAGTGGAGGACTTTTTTTTCCCTCCAGAATCCCCTCGGGTGGAAATTAGTGTGGAGGAGTCATTGAATCCAGCCCCCAGTTGAAAGCTCTCACAGCCATGGAATGCAAGTGCAAAATAATGTGGTGACAGTCTCTGAGAGGCAAACGCTAATTTAGAAGGTAAATGTTAGACAATGGCTGAATAAGTTGTAGATCTGTGTACTTTTGTGTGTAATTTTCCCAGTGTTTACATGAGCGTCTCAATTAGTGTATAATTGAAAACGAGAAGCTTAACAGATTCTCACTCTTGCGTCTTTTGCTTGTGTAAATGTTATGATGTAGAGGAAAAATGTTGACTCAACATAAGCTGCTGCCTCACAGGATTCAGTATGCTCGACAATAGGTGGCGCCATGAGCCATATTCAGCCCATAAAATGTGCATTATTTTATGACTTTCATCATAAATGTGATTTGTTGCAGTCATATAATTTAGTTTTCAGTTCAAAGTGTCTCTTTAAGTGGATCCACTCTTTAAGTGGATGATTTAGTTTGTGTGTGTATGTGTGTGTGCGTGCGTGTGTGTGTATTTGTACCTCTTTGGAGACTTTTCTGCCATAAACACTGGCCTTGTCAGGACCAGAGACCAAAAACCTGGTCCGAATGAGGCAGAACCTCTTTTCTGAGAAACTGGTTAACGGCTACAATGGGAATTGTGAGGTAAATTTAGGCATCAACTGGTTACGCTATGCTTTGTTTAGGCTGTCCTAATGAATGGAAGAATAACCATGCAAGTATGCACGTGTGTGTCCTTTATTCCCCATTTATCGGACTTAAAGCATTTTGCAGTGATTTGTGGTGCGCAGGAGACCTATTGATATCCTGTGCAATGGATGGCAAAAACGAGAACCATTCATTAACGGAGCAAAAAGACAAAACATTTGCAACAAAAGAACAAATGCATTATTATTTCTTCCGTCATTGAAATTCAGTTCTGAGTCACCATTCACTCACGCTACAATCAAGAGTGTCCTTTTGGTGGAGTTTCTCATGCATGTCACAAACCAAAAAAGCATGGAAGTATTGAAAGAGGCTTCAGTCTGCAGTTCCACATATCCCACAATTTTTTGTGAATTTTAAAACAGTTCCAGGTGCAAAAACCTGATTTTGACCTTGACATGCACCTCAATATGTATCAGCAAGCATGTAAAATATTATATTATAATATTATAAAATATTATTTTATGATAGGAACTCATTTATGAGCTTGATAAGCCACACATGAACAAATAGTTTAATTCAAGACTGCATTTGCAAGTCTGGAAAAGGTGGCAGTAGCAGGCTACAGTGAAAAAGAAATTGCAACCAATACGTCCCACCTTCTCCTGTCAGCCATATTGCTTAAGCTCCACCCCCGAAACATGGGGAGCCTATGTCTATCTGCTTGAGTAGTTTATGACTCAACGCTGGTCACACAGCTCACAATCACAGGTAGAGTGCACATGTGCAGGTATGCTGGTCACTAATGTGTTTTGGCTGAGATGTAAATTCCTGTGTCATTTCTGGTGGACGCACATTTATCTTGTGGCCGTTAGCCATGAATGTTTTTATCTCCAATTTGTTTTTACAACTTGGGACCTTATTAAAGCCTCAAAACCTTTCATGCACTGTTTCGTTTGAACAAGGGACTGAAGTGAAACATACAACGTTGTTTTCTTCTTCTTTCATCTCATTTTGTTTTTGGCATAATGTCATATTTCATGCACTGGTGATGTGGTAATGAAAAAAAAAACAAAAAAACAACACCACAAGGCAGACCAACCACAGACAGGTTCACATACTGTCAAAAACAATCCCATGTATACCTGCTAATTTCAGGTTGAAAGTGTCTTTAGTGACAGCCAGCGATTTGGGATTTCATGTGGTCTGAATGAAATGATTGGTTGTGTTTACGACAGCCGTGCGAGGGCTACAGACACTGGCTCTTTTTTTTCAGACAGCTTTATTGATAGCTATCGGGACGTGAAGAGGGTGTCAACAAATCAGATAAAAGCATTTCAAAACAGAAATCAGAGACCGTGGCTTTAGAGCTTCAGTAATCTGTCTGACTGTTTTCATTTATTTTTATTCATGGATTTGAATCTTTGAAGTGAATGTGCACGACAGACAAGAAATATAGGGGAAATTCTAACCCAAAGGAATTGCTTGTGTCTACGGAGCCGTTCATCATCAGACATTTTTGGACCGGTTACATTTCCTGACATCATTCAACATGAGCTGCAGGTGAAATGATGCTGTCGGCTGGTGTGCGGCCCAATGGGCCTGACAAATGACTTCATAAAAAAGTGCAGGATCTTTCGTCGTGCTTGTTTGTTTCCTGGAGTACAGGGCAGCAGTGTGGCAGTAAAACCCCAGGAGCCAAGGCTGCTGTCTGTAAAAGCAGCATTGAGTATCAGATATATACAGTAGTGCTTGTACATTGTGACACTCACAAAGCAGTGTCCTTCTGAGGGAATTCACTTCGCCCCATTAGAAGTAGTTAGTCTGTGAAGCTTTAAAGGGGATATATTATGCAAAATCAACTTTTTAATCATCTAAAATCCTTATATTTGGGACTCTGGAGGCCCTATCAGTCGGAAAAGTGTGAAAAAAGATGACTCACTCATGTTTTTGTGGTCCTCCTCAGTCTAAGTACAGGAGATCAAACACGCGATGTTGACTTCCGCACTCACTGGGACGTCACAATGCGCTAAATTCATGGAATTGTTGTCTCGCGGACCGCGTAAAACACGCAAGGATGCAGGCGAGGGCAACGGTATCTGAAAACCGGAAGTCCACGAAACGTTCGATTCTTGGCTCCACAGTGCAGCACAGAGTCCTACACACACTTCCACCCTCAGAGGATTTATCTGTCCAGTGGATACATGTTATATATGAAGGCAATGTGGCTGCTAGAGCCTGCAAATGATCACTTTTCCAAATGCTAACTGCTGTTAGCTCCCAGTAGCCTCTGTGGCTGATGTCATTTCCTGATCCCTTAAGTTTCATTTTCCTTTTCTTTTTTTTCTTTTTTTCTTG
This sequence comes from Microchirus variegatus, assembly GCF_963457635.1. Lineage (NCBI taxonomy): Eukaryota > Metazoa > Chordata > Actinopteri > Pleuronectiformes > Soleidae > Microchirus > Microchirus variegatus. The sequence goes on along the minus strand of NC_139811.1, from coordinate 21,445,777 downwards.
TAAAATGGACCTAGAGATCAGGGCTGTTTTTAGGATGATTTGAACTGCTGTGGTGCTTCACCCTTTTAACCAAAGCATGCCACAGACATGTTCATTAGGACACCAGGGAACTAGGTTACCTTGAAGCAATAAGATATCATATGACTCATTTAAACTGACTTGGATCACACTTGTAAAAAGGTCCAGTTTATAAGACTTAATGGCATCTAATGGTGAGACTACAAATGGCACTTTTCCATTTGACGGTTTGAGCACTACTGGGCGCTACTCGGTTTGGTATCAGAAACGTCGTTTTAGTAACGTTGTCGGGGCTGTAATAGCATGGCAGTTTTTTTCAGTGTACTGAATCTTTAGAATCAGTTTCTTCCTGCATGACCAGAGCACAGACTCAGTCTGACACAGTCACTGAGCTGAAATAAATACACCAGACTCCTCTGATAACGATTAAGATTTTAGACATTCACTTTTCGGATTTTTAAGTTGTTTTTTTTTATTTGTTTGTTTGTTTTTTTCTACAGTTTGGCGTTGCCTTGGTTAGATTCTTGTATCAGACGTTGCACTCGTGACTCTTCCAGTGACAACACTCTCTGACCAATCAGTGGCATTTTAGTGTCGCTCAACTCGCTTGGAACCTAAAATGCCACTGATTGGTCAGAGAGTGTTGTCACTGGCCAGAGAGGGTACCAAAAAAGAACACCAGGTACTATCCCTAATGGAAAAGCAAATCAAAAACAATCCTCAAGCGGACTCTGCTGGTCATATTGGCAAGTGCAAGTGTGGAAGCGCAAACACACCGACGGACAGACACACAGAGCCACTAAACACTCTCACACTAAAAACTGGGAGTAGAGTCGAGTCAAGCCTAGCTAGAATGTAACAAATGGATTCCTCTGCTCTCCCCTCTTTTTTTCTCCAAGTATGTCAAGGAAGCACATACCGGAAAGGATGTTGTTCTCCTTTGTTTAGGCAGTCAGCTCCCGCTTCACAACACAAACACCCAAACTTTGGATGCAAAGACCCTTACCTTCAGTAAATGTTAACGCCGTATGTCACATTCCAGGGAACGCTCCCTGAACTTGGATTTCCAACATGCAAACACCCAAGTCCGACTTCCAATGTAAATGGAATGCAGCATTTTTCTAAGCCTACAGAAACCAAAGCAGGTATTCACTTAAACACACATACTCATGGGTAGTGTGTAATCCTGAATATTACACATTAGAACTTTAATTTGCTATAAGCAAAACATAATGATTGTCGTTGTTAAAATGAAATCAGTTCAGTCTTATTGCCAGTGTTCTAATAATCAAGGAGATTGCTTTTACCTTCAGCTCCCAGCATCCACTCTGTTTATTTCCAGCTAATAGCTAACAATTCAAGGACACAAATCATTATAATCCTTTTGCAAAACCAACACACTTCAATTGTGTGCTTTTCCCCTTCTCAAGAACCGATTACTGCCACTTAAGTTTGCTCCAGTTTACACAAGCAAGACCATTGCAAATGAAAAATGAAACGTCAAATGCCTCTCTGCACGGTCCAGGTCAGGAACAGACAATTTAAGTGACAATGACAATATTAGTTCACACTTCATTTAAAAGTGAAAGTACAGGGATATTGCATCTGCTGCGTCTGATTCACCACATTCCTCTGCAATGAAACTTACTTCTACTATGACAGTGAAAGAACCGACTCTGAAACTTTACCTTCTCGTCTGCATGCAGAGCACATCATGGCAACAGAGAGGATAAAGTGAGATCTTATAACATTCGGCTGCTGAAAACCAGGGTGTGCGTGTGTGTATATGTGTGTGTGAGTGAGTGCAAAGAGAGAATATTGCTCAGCCTTGATAAATCATTCTGTTTCAAGTGAAAAGCAAACGAGTTGCACGCAGAAGAAAATGTATAACAAAACTGTTGATAGCTTCTATAAAAATGTATGTGACTTAGTCTGAAAAGAATCTCCTGTTTGTAAAAAAAAAGCATATAGAGGATTATGAAAGAATGGATCATTAGGGTCAGTTAACATGCCACCCGCAACACTAACATCTTTTTGGTGGTTGCATTGTTGCTGCTGTTATTATTCTGCCTTTGCTTAGTCTTTGGGTGAGAACGGGCTCTGTTAAGCAAAACTCTGAGGGAGCATTTGTGTGTATACAGCAGCAGCACTGGGGTAAGAAATCTTTAGGCCATCAAACTGGTGAACAACCAGCTTTTATAGTGGTATGATTCACTTTTGACACTTTTCTCAAGTGTGTTTCTTTGTGTTTTCGCCCAAGCTTTTTTTTTGCAGCTGCCTCGCTTTACTAGCACAATGTAATGCTACCTACATCTGTCATAAATCACTTCCCATTGACACTAAACACTGCTTCACAGAGAAAAACAGTTGTGTGGAGCTGATGAGCATTTAGAAGAGACTTGAAGGAGTGCTGTTAGTAGTGTTGTGTCGGTCAGGAGTGATTCGTTCGAAAGTACGAATCATTTGAGTGAACGAACTGGACTGGGATCACTTCATCAACTGATTCGTGTCTTTCTTAGTTCAGTTGAGCTCAGCAGCGAACTGCCGTGTTCTGTGAATCACTCGTGAAGTCGTTCGCCGACGCCGTCACTCTCTCGTTAATCTTCGGCAAACGACGCCAGCCAACGTGCGCCGAGCGGGGAGGGAGTGACTAGTAAGAAGAACTGTGACTGCCGTGCTGCTGTGATTCGTTCGTGCCGTCAGTCACTGACTCAGTCATGATTCGCAAACGAACTGACACACAGAGAGCTGGTGAACTGCGGCTGAGGACGTGAATCTCGTCCGCGCTGTCACTCACTCTATGACTCGCGGCGCGAACATACTGCACTCAGGGAGGAGGTGAGTCACGTAGCAGGGCACTGGGCTCCTGCTAAGCACTGAACGATTCGGTGAACAAATCTTTTTGAACAAATCATTTTAATGAACTGATTCAATTGATTCAGTACACTCAAATGAACTGCCGATCCCATCACTAGTTGTTGGGGTCCACTGGCCCTTGTGTGCCAGCCCTTGCTTCTGATTGGTTCTTCTGGTTCCTGCTTGGTCTTCGTCCACCATTCACCTGCCTGCCTCGGTCTCCCTGCTCTTCTGCGCCGTGATTGGGTTGCCCTGCTCCTGCTCACCTGCCCAATCCTCTCCTTCACTCGTCATCCTCACACCTGTATAAAAATCAACAGTAGACAGTCACCTGTGGGCACTGTGCGTCACATGAGAAGTTGACCCCATTGTCGCGCTGTCTTTACGGCTTAAGCCTTCGTATCGTGACTCGTTTTGTGTATTGTGAGCATTCGTGTGCACTAGTTTGTTTGTTAGTTGTATTTTAGTTTGGCCTTAGTGCCAGATTTTTGAGTTGTTCCTTTTGTTTGTATCTTGCTCTTGTTGAAGGCCCTGAGCCTGATATAGGGGAGCTATTCCCTTTTTTTGTATTTTGGTTTGTGATTTTTGTATTTTGTTTGGGAATAGCCTCCTCCTCCTTTAGTTTATAGTATTTGATTTGAGTTTAAATTTACCCTACCATATTAATAAAACTTTAATTTAGCTAGACCAACAACATCTGGTTATTTTATGTTATTTCCAATTCCCCAACGAGCTGGGCTCGTAACATCATGTCATTTATTTAAAACTATCTGTTTTCTGTGCCAATGTCTTTGATTTGTAAAGCTACACACTACAGCTTGAAATGACCACCCAATGATGTTTCCCTAAAATATATTACAAATATCCCTTTAGAGGATAACACCTTACTGAATTATGGATCATTTACGTGACGTCACATGTGTTGATTAAATATGTATAATCCGTAGCCTGTAAGTGAATATATCTTCATAAGTTCGTAATGAAAGGAAAATGTGGGCTCTTCATCGAAATCCCCGCAGAGAGGAAGAGAAGAAGAGACGCGCCACTGGTGAGAGTTGAGTCTTTTTGGGGACAATAAGGACGCACTGGACCCCCCCCCCCCCCCCCCCCCCTCCCAAACTACTTCTGAAGAACTTAAAAAGCAGGACTGCGCCGCTTTCCTGTGCGAAATCACACGATGCGCCAAGATTCTGCGCACAGTTCAGCAGCCTATGAAAAGAAATAACGCGAGTTGCGCGCACTTGATGCCTCCAAGAAGCCACCCCTATATGCTCATATTCCAGTCTGCCTCACTTTGGAACCTGTGTTATTGCCAGTCTCCGGTCGCAGACCAAGAGAGAGGAGGCTGACTCCAGATGGAAAACCATGCAGCACTCTGAACCCATGGAGACATGGCACAGAGGTTCCTCTCATCTACGCACAGATTCAGCGCCAGATTCGCCTTCATATTCACCGTGTCTCTGTCTTGCACTTACCTGTGCTACAGTATCATTTTTTGCCGCGGCACAATCATGACAAATCAGGGTTACGAGGGCAAACGATGCCCGCCGAGTAAGACCGCGGGGGGGAAGAAACTTCTTGGAAATGTAGACAATTGCGCGTCCCTGGAAATGCGCTCCGCCCTTGACGAGACCGCAGCTGCCCGGCGAGGATCGACTGATCCCCGCGAACAAAGCAAAGTCCCCGCCGCGTCTGGAAGTCACTGGGCTGACATGAAGTTGAGGAACATGACTGTGGTGCAGAAATATGGGAATAAGAAGCTGCCTAATGCGTTGATAGTCGGGGTAAAGAAAGGAGGCACCAGGGCGGTGCTGGAGTTCATCAGGATACATCCAGATGTGCGCGCACTCGGAACTGAGCCACACTTTTTTGACAGAAACTACGACAGAGGGCTGGACTGGTACAGGTGAGGAGAAGACGAGCCTCAGAGTTGATATTTTATCGTCATGTTTTATCATGTATTCATGCCCTGTGGCACCTTCCACACGCACTGTGATTAGTTCGGTCAGTGCCAAAGCAGAGTCCTCTCCGCGTCCCTCAGAAACTTGAGGTCCTGATGTTAAACGATCATCACCCGAACATATGGTTAATGTTTTGTGTCCGTTTGTTTATTTGTCAGCACGATTATGTAAATGTGAGAGAGACTGGGTGAAGGGATGGGCCAGGAATAAATCTTTGTCTTTGTTTCAATACTACCTTTGATTCTGTAAAGGGGGATGTTTTTTTTATATATATAATTTACATGGGTTTCACAGCTCAATGGATCTTGACATAAAACCCCAGTGTTAAAGTCTTTGTATTTAGCCGTATTCATTTGATGATTTTCATATGTCATTTTTATGTGTCAAACATGATCAATAAGGTCATGTTCTCAGTCTGAATGTGTTTCACTATGAGCTCAAGCTCTTCCTCTCTCTCGTCTACAGGCTGTGCAATGTCATATTGTGATATCATTGTATTCAGTGTCAGTATGACAGAGATACAACATATGCATCGACATGTGTATGCACTTTGAAACAAATCACAATTGATAGGTTTCCTCAACTTTCACTCAGGAGCAAAACTAAATATTTAACTGTCATTTCATCTACATTAACAAAAAAATAATACTTTGTATATTGCACAATCCTAGTTCAATCTAATCATTTTTTTTATATATATTTAAAGGAACAAGGTTGCCCAAAGTGCTGTCTAGCAATATTCATATCCATACAAGACATTACAAAAACAACTAAAAGCAGCATTTTACACAAAAGCCAAGGGAAAATAGCTGTATTTTAAGAAGAGATTTATAAACAAACAGTGACATGTCTGCTGGAGAGGTTTGTTTGGGAGACAAAACTAAAAAGTCCCAAAATCTCAAGCGTCAACCTTTTTTTTTCCGGGACAGCTAAGAGCAGCTGATAAGCAGACACCAGACTTAGGGTGGGGCAACACCATTCACGGAGATACAGCAGCAAACAGGAATATTGGTAAGATGTAAGAAGTCTTACAAAGACACAGTGAAACTTTTTTAAAAACACTGTCTATAATTTTGCACCCACAAATCACACCTTTTGACTTTGTGTGATGACGCTTTGCGGATGATGGCTGTCATGTCCACACAGCGACTTAGTGCTGAACACACAGACGGCGCCATGTGGCTGATGCAGGATCAGTTCACACAAAATCAGGCAGCAGCACAGATGTGACGAACAGCCCCAGGTTACCAGCTGCCTTCAAACAGGCTAAATATGCAGGGATTCCAAATGGTGTTGACACGGACACCTTTTCTAAATCATACTTTTCTACCGTTAACCTATTGTGTGCCAGTAAAACTTGAATTAAAGTGACTTAAATGAATTATTAAGCAGGCAAGATTATTTGCATATTGATTGCCCACTGCCTGAAAAATGTTGCGCAATCAAGTCTTCTTGGTCTCCTCCAAGCAGATTTGATAGTATTGTGATACATTTTCCCACACCCTTGAAGCTTTTTGCTCACGTAGCAACACTGTCACTATAGAGTGGCAGGAACAGACCACATAGCGACGCTTCCAGGAACATTGAACAAGTGACAATGTCTTTCCTTGGGCTGCACTGTGAGAACAAACAGCACAAGATGAGTTCCTGCCTTCCTCGTCTCAGCCGATGGTTTGCTCAGGTCTTCCCTTTCCTCTGGCTTTGAGCAGCCTGAGAGTGGTGCACCTTTTTTTTTTTTTTTTTTTTTTTCTAAACACTTATTTAGATGCTTTTAATCTCTGGATATGCATGTTTTTATTTATTTTCCAATCGTGCACATGCATACATATTTTCTTCCGCCACAGAAATTAGTTCATGAGGAGACGGCCATTTTTAAACTCTTATCAGATCGTTGGTAAAAATGGTAGTTCCTTCTGCCGATTCTTGGACTTCCTGGATTTTGTGTATCTGACACAAGACCATGACACACCACATCTGTGGTGGTTGCTAAGTTGCTAAAATGTCATTGTTAAAACTCAAAGTAATTCATATTTGATATTTTACAGCTCAAAATCATAAATAAGAACATGAAATATACATATGTACAAACAGATACCACAACATTTAAAGAATGTGAAGTGAGAAAAATAATACTTGCATTAAATAAAAAAAAAGGGACATCTTTTCAGTTTTTAATCATCTAAGCACATATTGACAACAAATCAAGATCAAAGATTCACTTTGCTAGAGTATGGGGATATCTGGCAGTGTATGGTTTTGTCCATATAAAGATCCACTGGATCCAGAAGACGTTCTTAATCTGTATAAAACTTTAGCTTTACCATCTTACATAACCATGACAACATTAACGCTGATCTGTTAAGATGTTGCTAATACACACATCTCTGCTGTAAACTTGATCAGGTGGATGGTGGAGTTTCTGAACTAGAGATGCAACTAGCAAGTATTTTCATAATCGACTTATCTGTTGATTATTTTCACCATTAATCGAGCAATCGTTTGGTCCATAAAATGTCAGAAAACATGAAAAAATATTCTTAAATGTCTTGTTTTGTCCACAAACCAACGTTCTTCAGTTTTTAATGATTTCTTTGTTATATGGAGCAAATAAACCACAACATATTCACGTTCAAAAAGCTGAAACAATCAGAAATCGTTTTTAGTCAAACCAATAAATCAATTAGTTTCAAACCAATAAATCAATTAGTTTCAAACCAATTAATCAATTATCAATATAGTTGCAAATTAATCTAGTAATCGATTAATTTAATATTTGTTTCAGCTCTTTCCAGAACCTGCATTCACATACCTAATTTTGTTCAAAAACGATTATTATTATTTATTTACTTTACAGTTTTGCCTATAACAAAAGACAAGGATTACTTCAGATTTTTGTGAAGTCATGAGTGTGTAGATTTGAAGAGAATTCTTAGCGATTCGTCAAAAACTGTAGACAGGAAGTAGCTAACAGAAGGCAAATGTAAAGATACACCCACACCAATGAAAACATAACCTCTTGGCGGATCGGAGGTGAACATCATTTTCAATAGTCGCTGCATTGTGCATCACATTATCCTTTACAATAAATGTGTCATTGTTACACCAAACCAAAAATATTCATGATAGACTCCTATCTGGTGATGCATTTTACCAGCCAGATGTTTCAAGGTGTCAGTAAAAGCTATTTCCTGGTTGTCATGCGGATAACAATGTTGTTGTTGTTGAAACAGAAAATTAGCAAAATAAAAGGACAGTCATCCCTTTGCATCTTGAAACTAATCCACCTCAGGTAATAGTTTTATAAAGCTGCACAAATGACACCAAAGTCTCCAACACCGCCTGGTCAGAGGCTAAAAAGACACTTTTTCAATCATTTGCATGTTTATTTTGGTTATTTGTCATTGCAAAACCTGTCACTACTGATAATTTCATTAGAGTATTTATCCTTTTATGAAGCCTACACAGGGCTTTCATGTTTATGAAAGTTTCTGTTTAAACTGTATTAACAATTAGGCTTTATTGTTGTCACATTGATTCAGAAACAATGCAGTGACAGTGGAAGGTGCTGGCCTTTGTGATAATTAACTGTGTGAGCTGGAGAGCCTGTTGAATAGAATGCCTTGGCACATGGAGATGGACTCAGAGGTTGTTTTTTTTCCCCCTTTTCAGTGGTGAAATGGTTGATTAATTTATGGAAACACATGCACACATCAGGCCAAATAAAGACAGTTTAAAAGGACTCAGTTGTGTATTCACTCACACAGTAGTTGTTCATGTACAAGCATCAGTGTATCCTGAAGTGAGCTCACCAAGAATTGTTTTTATGATCTCAATCACGGCACATTATTTCCCTCATGCAAAATTATGCTGCATTACATCTGATACTAAAACACTGATAACGAATAAGAATGAGAAGCCGAATTTGATGTGTGATTTAAATCAAAACACCAACTTTTGTTCCTGCTTCTCCAACACGCAGGAGCTGCACCATCAAACATCAGCACATCAGATTCCCTTTTGCCCACAATATTATCCACTGACCACAACCTCCACCTTCCATGCAACTAACATCTTAAAGCAATTTAATTAAACAGCTGCAACTGTTTACTTCATCAATAAGCAGACTATTAACTCAGGCTTTACAGAAGTTCGATTTTGTTTTCTCTCCGTGTCACTTAAGTGAAGATAAATGAGGTGCCTCGCTGATATAAAGGCAAATTGAACACTGTTTATGTGTTTAACATAAACAAACAACACCTTGGACACAAACACCGCAATAATTCAGGCTGAAGCAAATGTTATTCAATTTGATGACGAGCTGAGTGATGCTCATTGAAGTAGACTGGCCCGCAGTGATTTCCTGTCACATACGTTTGGGTCGTTGGCAGCGAGTCACATAAGGTATTCTTCCATTTTGATTAACTGTCACATTTTTTTCTGCAGAAAGTCACATTGGGTGTATGTTTCTCTACTTTGCTGAGGTAAGCCGTCTGTAATAGCCCCATTTATACTGTATATCGCTATATACAGAATATCTCTTTCTATCACTGGGTTTCACATCGTAGTTATCTTTTTTTACCTGCCGACTGTTATCAAGCATTAATAATAATGAATATTTTTTTAGATTACAACCACACAAAATAAAATGTATTTTAAAATACATACAATGTAACATAAATATGAAAATAGTCTGCAGATTCATCAGTAATTATAGTAACTATAGTTGGTATATATATATAATTTGGCTGATTGTGGCCACTTAATTAAAGGGATACTTCACCGATTTGAATGTGGCTTTGTATTGCTAGAATAGCAGTAGTATTTTTAGAAAATGTGCTTCCCTCCCTCAGTTTTTCACTGAGTTGTAAAAAAATCTGTTTTCCATTTTCAAAATGTGCCCTACTGTGATGCAAAATGCGTCATTTGACTCGCAGTAGGGCACCTTTGGATAAGGGAAAACTGATTTTTTTACAAGTCAGGGAAAAACTGAGGGAGGGAAGCACATTTTCTAAAAAATACTACTACTATTCTAGCAATACAAAGCCACATTCAAATGAAGTGAAGTATCCCTTTAAAGGCTGACCTAACACCACCTGCTCAGTTCTATCATAACAGGTCCACTGCTCTTCCTCTCCATTGGATGGCCTCTTCCAGCTAGAAACTAAAGTTTGTCAACTGTTCACTCTCTCAGCAAAGTTAAAATCGCGTCTCGTAATCCCTCACAATACAGGATAATTGTCGGAAGGTCCAGATCGAAACCAAAATCTGGACAATTATCATCTAGTGTGGGGCAGGCTTTAGGTACATTTGAACACAGGACTTCAAACGAACATGTCTACTGTATGACATGATATTAAATCACTCATTTTCACTGGACTTTGGTGCAGGAAGGTGAGCTGTTTCCAGTTGTCAAAGGCTGTCACAGCAAGAAATAGTGGTACACATCATCTCAAAGTATTACAGACTTAAGCAGGCATAGATTTTATTTTTTTTAGATTTGTTTATATTTATAAGTATGCCTTTTGTTACGTAGCTAAAATCAGTTTTGCCCTTTTTTGTCCCTGATAGCAGACAAGCTAAAATATTGTACTCAAGTAAAAGTACCAATACTTTGATGAAATATTACTCAAGTAGAAGTAAAAGTAGTCATCTGAAAATGTACTCAAGTAGAAGTAAAAAGTAGTTAATTTGAAATGTACTTTAAGTAATTTGCGTGGGGTGTGAGGGTAGTAGAAATATGACAAGGGCTCAGAAATCAAAAACTATTTTGGAGCTCACGCGCCCGGCGCGACACAGGAAATTACATCACTTTTGGCGCGCGCCCTCTATGTTCACGCGCCAGTGCTGGTGCTAATCACATCATCATTGGTCTGGTTCTGGTGTATATTTTCCCCCTGTAGGTCTTCATTCTGCTGAATTTTTATTTTTACTCACTAAAGGATAGGATTTATAAAGTAACTAAGTACAATACTTAAATCAATACGTACTCAAGTAAAATACAAAATCCTGATTTTAAATTGTACTTAAAAAATACAAAATACAGAAAAAAAAAGTATTCAATACAGTAACTTGAGTAAATGTATTTAGTTACTTTCCACCTCTGGAATATGGACTATGCAGATTATATATGACATGCTAGAAATTAGCATTCCACTACAATATTACTATACCAATTATGATTTACAAAGAACTTCATGGAAGTAAGGTCAATTTTGACCTTGAGAAAAGGAGATAGACTATTAGAAATACTTCATTCTTGTTTTATTCACAGTTATAGCCGCACAGGGAAGAAATGGTCATCTATCTATTTCTGCTGATGCTCTATTTAAGAGCAATGCTTCATTATTGACCTTGGTTCAATTACAAAGGTGTAAGCATATCAGATAAAAGACTCAATAAAAGACATGCCACATTTATACTGCATTTATATTTGAAGTTTGAATGAATCAACTTTTATTTGGACAAGAATAGTCAAAACTATTGCAACATCACAACACATAACTAATATTAAACAGAAAGGGGGAAAAAAAGAAATATTTCCAGTTGCTAATATGTGTCAAACAGACAGAATTAACTCTCTGATAAGTGGCTGCTCGTTCATTTGGGCACTTGTTCAGCTCAGTTTCCACAGTCTGTCCTGTTGCATTAGTCATGTGACACATCATTTAGGACCAGAATAAAGATGGTGCCGTGTTCATTAACCGCATCTCCTGAACAGAGAAACTCACGTGGCCTCCTTTAATTTGCACCCGGGTGCTCACACAACCACACACCGCCTGATAATATAAGACATTTTGCTGCCACCAATTTCCTTGAACTTTTTTTTTTTTATTATTTCCCCACACCATTCTCCACAGCATCATAAAGATCAAACAAAAACATGTCGCTGTACACCATCAAGACTTAAAAGGGCATCTCGGCTCTATTGATTTCGCAGGAGTCACCGGCACTTCCAGTCGATTCCCCGAGAAGTGTTGAACTTGTATGAGAGGCTGCGGTGACGGATATTCTCCAGGTCCGCATTAATTGGCTCGGGGAGGCATGGGAGCTCTGGAACAGTATCATCAGAAAAGGTTGATGAGGACACAAAGTTAGACGGTTCTAACATTAACATAGAAAAGTGCACATTACACAGCGAAGGATGGTCCGGCTTTGCTCTGCATTATTAATGAGTTGTCTTCAGCTGCTCGGGAGACACGATGTAGTGATTAACATTAATTACAAACCAAGTCTTAGCACGAGAGACTGAAGTTCCTTTGACAGAATTGTTCTGATAATTTTAAATCATGCGTACGTTCTATCAGTAAGCATGATAAGTATTTTGCAGCCAAAGTTCAATCCCTCATGTTGTATTCAAGACTGTGTGCAAAGTTCTTAAAATGATAAAAATCCATGGGTTGTGATGGGTGTTTTTTTTTTTTTTTTGCTGATGTTTTCAAAAAAGGCAGAGCTCGTGGAAGTTGAGAGTTTGGTGCACGGCGAGTTGATATATTGAAATTCAGGTCGTATAGATTTGGGGGGGGGGGAAGTTTTTAGAGGAAGTGCAAAGTAAGTCAAAAAGTATTGGGAGGAGAAGAAGATTGAGCCTTTCTTCTGACCTGTTGTGTTAAGAGCTCTGGAGAAAGTGTGAAGTGATTAAAAATGATAAAAGTGGTTCCTAAAATCACTAATATCTCTCCTTATGGATGTTAAAAAGTGTGAGTCATGGTTTCTCTTACATACGTGTGCCAGCATTGTCATCGTCAACATGTTAGCATTCAAGTCAGAGTCAGTGCCACTGACTTTTACACCCCATCAGCACAAAGTATTTGAACTTGGATTTTATAGTCGCCCGTCTCAACAACCTCATCAAATGCTCAAATTGTGTCAACTGTAGAGCAATTAACATTCTTATCATCTTTTCAGGCAAATCAAATTTAAGTTGACTTCCCGGTTTGGTGCTAAATGTAGGTAGAGGAAAATGAGACAGATAGTGGACAGCGATGGGACAAGTAGACATGTACAGCCTTTGTTTAGTAGGTTTTGTTTCCATCGCTTCTCACTTCGGAAACAAAGGTTGTCAACAAAGTCATCAGGATGATACCGTGTTTTCGTGTCGTCAGGAAATTTGCCATAGGTCCAAGCAACAGATGACTGATGACTATCATTTGCTGTATCTGTAAAAGTCAATGATCCTTAGCAGGCATTTAGACAGTGTCAGCTTGTTCATTTTCCCCTCTTGGCAAACCTTAGCATGTCCCCACTGAGCTGGGATCAGATCCTGTCTGAGCTTTTCCTCCTTTGTCTCCTTTGGTACTTTTTTTTTATCATCAGAGTACAGAGTGAAACAACTAAAGACAGGTGGACTGTCCACACTTCATTTATAAATATCCTTGACTGTCACATTGCCAAAGGCGATCTCGTACAGAACTTCTAAAGGTTGCAGTGTTGATGCAAATTCAAGACGTCTTCATTTATGACAGTTGAAATGCTGCTGTGGTAAACGGAGGAAAAGATGTACTTATTGTATGCAGGGGCAGGATATAATCTGCCCATCACTGATGCAGACTACCATTTATACCGTCAATGTTATTAAAATAGAAGTTTCATGCTGCCATGCACTGGATTTCCACCGGGCGCGTTACAGCAGCGGAACTTCAGCGGTGCAGTCGCCGATGCTGATTGCTTCCATTCTAATCAATGTCAGCATTTCCACCGGGCGCGCTGCGGCGCGTCACAGTAGCATCCCAGAAGCGGCTCGCCATGCCGCAGCGCTATCGATAGCTAGCAGTTCTATTTTTCCCGTTGCCGTTGCTGAGTCAAGCTCAACAGAGCAGATCGCACCAGACAGCAAAGTCTGACACAGAATCAAAGTATACCACTTCCGCTCCCCTGTCAAAATAAAACACAACACAACACAACATCACAAGTTCACATCAACATTACGTCGTGACCGGTGCTGCCAGGTCAACAGTCAATTAATCAGAGCGTCTTGGAGAGTCATAATGTACGACGAGAGACTGATTGTTGAAGTGGAGAAACATAACATCATTTAATGACGCAAACATCAACAGTTCGGAGAATGAAAGAAGCTGCATTGTTGTTTCCTTTATACACACAGTCTACCGTGAGATCTCGCGAACTCGCGTCCGTTCAGGATTAGCGCGCGATCTTCCGTGAATACCGCTGGCACTGCTGCGCTGCCTTAACGCGCCCGGTGGGAATCCGACTTAAGAGTATGCTTTGGCAAAAAAGACAGCATGAATTGATCAAATTAATCAATAAATTGCACAAAACAAACCATTTAGAATCCACTTAAGGTTTTTAGAGGCTCTCCTGTCAGTCAGTCTGTCTGTGTCTTTATTTTGAGCTTCCCTGGACACTTTCCCGTGCCATATGTTAATGTGACAGCTCATTGCTCAGATCAATTCAACGTGTTATTGCTCAAGGAGAGCAAGTGTCAGTCACTTCCCTCCACAGACCAGGCCATGAATAATTGTTATTTCAAGGGAAAACAAGAGGCAGGAGTTGAAATGACGGCGATTAAATGGGATTTGGTCCAAGGTGAAATACATTATGCAGCTTTTGTACAGTACTCTGTTGCCATGCTATAAATAATGTCTGAGTAAAAAGAAGAAAAAAAAGAAGAAAATAGCGAGTTCAATTGCAAAACATCTGGCTGAGGCAGTCTGGTATTTGCAAGCAATTTGTCTCCTATTAAATAAGAGAAATAGATGCTTGACTCAGGATGTTAAATTGTTATTCACCTCTGTTCTTCACTGTTTTCCTCGGGACTGTTCTTGGTTAACTCTTAATGGACTTTCAAGGCGGCAGGCCTCTGTTGCCGGTGATTAATGATCGGATGTCATCACAGCTGTAATCTAAGTGAGTGATACTTTAATAATGGAGCAGCCTCTCCGGTGGAGACTGGATCTTTATACGCCGTCATATCAGGGAAGAAAGAGGAAGATGACATTTTTTTGGTGGGGGAGGGGGGGAAGTGCAGCGGCTCAGACATTATGAAAACCACGCAGCATTAGAAGAACATTTTCTCTGCACAGTCTACCTGCGTGAAATGAGCAGTTAATGGCTTTGGATGGCAACAGGAGAGGGTCTGTGAGTGGTTTTGGCTTTTCAGGACATTTCAGGACAAATGGATTGTGGGAAGCACAATTTTCCCAATGATGATTCCCCCAAAAGAACAGACAGAAAGTTTGCAGACAAAGTAGTTTGAACATCTGCAAAACAATACTTGACTAATAATCAAAACATGTGTAAATAATATTTTAAAAAAAATGTTGTGCATCTCAAAACTCCAGATTAAAAATAAAATCTTTAAAAAAAGCAATTACCGTGATGTTGTGACACGTTCGCAGGACATGATTTTAATAACCTTGTGGGTTTTTGTCCCCAACAAAAAAAAAAAAGATTTTAGTAAATTAGTCGAACTCTGCAACAAAATTTGAATACTCTTCATATCCATATTTTCCCACGTTTTCAGCCGTCCACTTCTATTACTGCTGTTTTCTCTCCATTGTTGGGCGTCTTTGTGTTGCTGTAATTAAGAGGAGATTAATTATTTCATGTTATTTGACCTTTTGTGTCTCTGATAAAAATGTTGCTCGGTGTTGACTTTTGTCGAAGGAGCAGGTTTTTATCCGTACACTAAAGCTTATTTTGTTTGTGTGTACAATATTACCGAAGCACTGTGAGCATCATTACTCTGCATGCTGCTTCCTGTGATAACACACTGGCAATGAGAGCCCAGGAGCTTTCTTCTTATAATTTACTGTGTAAATGTTTTGTTGTTAAATTACTCCAGAGACTGGGCAAACAGAGCGCCTCGAAATACTCTGATTTGAGCCTCTCTCTCTCTGGCCCCAGCCTATGTATATGCCTGCATATTGTTTAATGGCCGGGTTCATTATTAGTCCTTGTAGTGATAAACATTTGTTGTCCAGTGGGAGCTAAAGGCCATTCTCTAAATCCCCCTGCCCTCTCTGGCCTTGTAGAAACTCTTCACATTGTGATTAATGGCTTCAAAGTAAAATCCCACACACTGGGTTCGTCTGGAATCTTCCAACACGGAGCTCTGCTTTATTAGTAATGGACCGTTTCATTGCTTAATCAATTATAATTTATGGGAAAGATGATGTGCACTTAACACTGGTTTGATACTGGATGAGTGTGAATATTGGTTGTGATACGGGGAAAGATCTCATCATACATCGTTATCATTTCCCAGTGATATGAATGATAGAATATATTGGGGTTTTATTGTAAAATCACTGTAAGACAGGTGTAGCTATTGTCCGTACTGGGTGAGGGATCCCTCCTCAATGGCTGTTTATGAGTTTTCTCCCAATTTTTTTTTTCCCATACAAAGGTTTTTGTGTCGTTTTTCGTCACTCAATGTGAGGGTGTAACTTGGGCCAAATGGATAAAATTGACTCGGTTTGACAAACAGAAATCTCCTCTAAAGTGATTTTTTCTGAGTGAAATGTATAGTTAAATAATGTATTGATTATTACATCATAACATGGCATCACTGAAGTTGCAGTAGATAACAGTATTTGAACAGACAATATTGCTAAATTACCAATAATAATAATAATAATATGGTGAATTTACAATTTACAGTGGATTACGATAATTGATACCAGTAATGTACAATTACTGGTATAAATCCCTTTAATGTGTCCCTAGAATCAAATCAGGCATGAAAAAGTGTTTTGTTTGCACTGCAAACATTTACTGGGAGCTCGACTCAAAACGGGCAATATGCAACATTCTGTTTTAAGTTCAAACCAGGCTGAAATGACAGTAATAAATTCCGAGTTCATTGATTGTTCGGGAGAAGATGATTCAAAGCTGACCTTTATTTGTTCTGATGGTCTGCATCCCTGATGAACCCGCGCTGCTCTTTAGAAGTTGTTCTATGAGACACAATGTCTGAAGCTGAAAAGTTCAGGGATTTATTGTTTCCGCCTCAGTGGTGACAGAAAACACTATCACGCTTACATAATCAGTGGACTCGACTGACAGGCTTTCAGTTTGGCATCAATTGTCTGCATATTATTATTGTTATTATTATTAGTATTACCTTTATTAATCCAGAGAATTCCAATTGAGTCCCGGCCAAGACAGTACAGTACAAGTGACACTGAGTGAAAAAAACCTGTTATACTGAGAAAGACACACACACGAGAAACAATATCAAAAAATAGTGCCTTTCAAAGTAATGATGTGCATTCTGACTCTTTTCCTTATGATTCTCACTTTATTAAAGTCATAAGTTTGAGTTTTTTCTCATAACTGTGACACATATGCCTCTAATCCTCATCTGTTGTGTGTCATCTGGAGCTGATTAGACTAACATTTAAAAGTTACGCACTACAGCTTTAATTTGCACTGTTAATTTCCATTGAATATCTCCGTTTCATTGATTTAAGCGTCCTTCTCTCGGTCATTCTAATTGTTTGCATTAATGCTGTTGCTGCCACTGAAGCTCGTTTCCCAGTGGAAATGCACACTGCATTGGAAGTACATGGAGTATATAGGGATATAGGGAGTTCTTGCTGTTTGTGGCTCATTCCTGTCTAATGATACAGCAGCTCTAGAGGGAACAGAGCTTGAACTCCAGACCTCCTGCTTCCACTGTGCCAACACAGATAAATTGTTCAGTGAGATAGCCAGCGTTCTCTGGTCATTGCAATATGTAGACGAGCTTGTAGCAATGTGCAGCAAATTAAGGAGTAACAATGACCGTTTCCATCATTGACCCAAGCTGCCTGTAGATAAGCGATGCAGAAGGGAGCTTGTTTTTTTTTTTTTTTAAATGCTCATCTGTTTCTCAGACATGACAAAGTTAGCTGACCACACAAATAAAAATATCCAGAATTAACACAAGGACTGAATTTTTCTCTCTTTTGATCTTGTGTTGAGTTGTCTGCCATTCCCATCAGTGGCGATAGATACTCGATGAACACTACACTTTTAATTGTTTTGCTTTAGTGCAAAACTGTTGTTGTCATTTTTTTGTACAAAAACAAACAAGCAAAAAAACAAAAAACAGTGGCCTGCAGAAATCTATGGTGAATCCAATGCTCACTGGGGTCCACCAGTGAGCAACAATGAAACTATGGCCAAAATACTGGGCATTTAACTGCTTACTATATAGTAAATTATAGTGTGTTATTGGGTAATTACTGCTGGTAATAAGAAGGTAAGTACAATGAAACTATGGCCAAAATGTTGGGTATTTACCTGGTAACTATATATATATATGGTGAAATTTAGTGTATTATTGGGTTATAAGCTGGTAATAAACAGGTAGCTACAGTCCCCTAATTACTAGCTATTTGCCCAGTAAATATATGGTAACGGAAATGTTACCAGGTAAGAAGGTAAGAACAATGAAACAATGGCCAAAATACTGGGTAATTACCCAGTAAATTATAAAGTGTTATTGGCAATAACTACTGGTGATTAGTGGGTAAATACAGTGAATCTACAGTGGAAATACTAGGTATTCATCTGGTAAATTGTATTGTGTTATTTAAAAATTACCACTGGTAATAAGCAGGTAAGTATTTCCCTGTTACATGTATTGTAAATTAAGACGTATATACCTTCCCTTTACCATTGAATACCATGAAGGTACCATGTAGGTTCTGGTATATTACTATGTAATATATTATCATTTACTCAGTAAGAAAAGCAAAACTGTACTGTAAAAGAAAGCCTTGTTTGTTTTCATGTAATTACCATGTTCTTACATACATCATTTCTAATAGATAACTCACCTCACTGGTAAATAAACACACACTTGTACCATGTAGGTTCTGATATATTACTATGTAAAACTGTACTCTAAAAGAATACAATATAATTTACCAGATGAATACCTAGTATTTTTGCTGATTTACTGTATTTACCCACTTATCACCAGTAGTTATTGCCAACATTACCCAGTATTTTGGCCATGGTTTCATTGTTCTTACCTTCTTATTACAGATTAATACCTAGTAACACATTTCTCTTACCATATAAATATTGGGTAAATAGCTAGTAAATAGGGAACTTTTGCTACCTGCTTATTACCAGCTTATAACCCAATAATACACTAAAATGTACATATAGTTACCATACCCGACATTTTGGCCATAGTTTCATTGTACTTACCCTCTTATTACCAGCTGTAATTACCCAATAACCCAATATTTATCCAATATAATTTGATATATAGTTAGCATTTAAATGCCCAGTATTTTGGCCATAGTTTCATTGTATTTACTTTCTTATTACCATTGATAATTACCTATTAACACTTTTGTGTTACCATGAATTTACCAGGTAAATACCTTGAAACCAATTCAGTTTCCCAGTTTCATTTGTGAATCTGCCAATTAGGTCCCCCTATGGTCCGTGTGATGTAAATGCTGTCATTCACCCATGTCCATCAGTGGGACTTCTATAAGATAAGACATAGATTCCAAGAAAGTACAATATAGAAAGATATTAACAGTACAACTATAAACATTTAAAAGAATGTACACATCTATAGACTGTTTCCAGAACAGTATGGGCTTGATATATACAGTATGAACTTATAAACTATACTTCCATACAAAATGGCTGACTGTGTACATTTACTGAATTTGATCCACAATATACAGTTATGGAATAGAATATAAATCAAGTATGTGCAGTTCTGTGTAAAAGTTTTTGACAGGTGTGAAATAAGACTGCTTTGTATTTTTGTTGGGTATTAAAATTGTTATTGTTTATTGTTAATCAGTTTACGAAATGGAAATTGAGCTAAAAAATCGAAATGAAAACAACGTGACCAACATTTGCATCATTTCTCCATGTACACTTGCACAAAGTTGTGTATATTGTAGTCAGGTGTGTGAGTAGCCAATTATACCAAACAGGTGCAAATGATCACCATGTTCATAGCAGAGAGAAACGCAACCATTAACTGGAACAGAAACAGCTGTGTAAGAAGCTTCAAACTGAATGAGGCGCAGCCAGACTCTGCTGCCAAGGTTGAAGTCACACTAAATGTTTATTTAATTTAGATTTTACTTTTGGTAGCTCAATCTGCATTTTCTGAATTGATAGAAATGTGTAATATTTTGTGATAGCACTCTTACTTTGTGCATGTATAGCATGTGGACATGGAAGTGATGTGGAAGAAAGAAAGTATGGAGACGTCTTTAGTGACTGCTTCACAGCACATGCTTTTATAAAATCACATCTGGATTACTGCAACAGTATTTTCAACTGCCTGAATAAAAAAAGTGCCTCGACATGTTGCAGCCAGGATTATTTTTATATAGACTGCGGAACACTAACTGAAAGTGGTAGTAAAAAAAAAAAAAAAATAGTATGTCATG
Source organism: Microchirus variegatus (assembly GCF_963457635.1). Lineage (NCBI taxonomy): Eukaryota > Metazoa > Chordata > Actinopteri > Pleuronectiformes > Soleidae > Microchirus > Microchirus variegatus. Next base: position 21,425,562 of record NC_139811.1, on the reverse strand, counting down.
AGGTCTTGAGGCAAAAACATGTTTGTTTTTTTATTTAGGAAACTTTAAATTCAGATTGGACTGAACACAGCTGGGAAAAGTGTTAACTTCTTTTGAAGAATTAGGCAATGGTGCTACAGAAAAAAAATACACGTGTGGTTGATAGTGTTGTGTCGGTCATGAATGATTTGTTCGAAAGAACGAATCATTTGAGTGAACGAACTGACAGGGATCACTTCATGAACTGATTCGTTCCTTTCTTAGTTCAGTTGAGCTCAGCAGCGATCGTGGCGGCCGGGAGTGGAACTGCCGTATTCTGTGAATCACTCGTGAAGTCGTTCGCCGGCGACGTCACTCACTCGTGAATCTTTGGCAAACGACGCCAGCCAGCGTGCCCCTAGCGGGGAGGGAGTGATAGTAAGAAGAAATGTGTCTGCCGTGCTGCTGTGATTCATTCGCGCTGTCAGTCACTGACTCAGTCGTGATTCGCGAACAAATTGAGACACAGAGAACTGGAGAACTGTGGCTGAGGACATGAATCTCGTTCTCGCTGTCACTCACTCACTGACCCGCGCACGTACTGACACACACTGAACTGTGGCTGTGGACATGAATCTCGTTCGCATTGCGAACGAACTGATACACGGAGAGTTGGTGAATTGTGGCTGTGGACGTGAATCTCGTTCGCGTCGCGAATGAAATGACACAGAGAACTGGTGAACTGTGGCTGAGGACATGAATTTCGCACTGTCACTCACTCTATGACCTGCGGCGCGAACGTACTGCACTCAGGGAGGACGTGAGTCACGTAGCAGGGCACTGAGCTCCTGCTAAGCACTGAACGAATCGGTGAACGAATCTTTTGAACAAATCATTTTAATGAACGGATTCTAGTGATTCAGTACACTCAAATGAACTGCTGATCCCATCAGTAGTGGGTGATAAAAATAGCACCCAGATCTGTCAATTAAACTGAATGCATGTTAAAATGTCAGCTTATAACATAGTGTGATTTCAGACATGACTTCATAAAATAAGTGTTTTGTCTTACAAACTTCCTTCATGAATTGTATAATTATAGCTTCTAATGCAAATAAGCTCATTATTCAACCAGGAACTTGTCTTATCCACAGTATTGAGCTGGGCTTCCACACCTGAGTTAATTTTCTCAGAGTGATTAAAATGTCACCTCTGAAGCCTGTAATGCATCCTGACTTAAACTTTCACTGAGAATGGCGAAGAATGCTGCAAATTACCCTCAAAGAGTTTAGTGTAGACTCTGCACGAGGAGGCTGTAATCAATCAGGGCACTTCACTCAAATGTCAGTTAATCAAGGATTGTGTTACAGTTTGTGTGTGTGTATCTTTGTGAGGACCAAAGAACATATAACCTATAGGGAGTGAGGATTTTGTCTGGTCTTTAACCCCCAAAAAATGCCCTTTGAAAGGTTTTATGTTTAGGTTAAGGATTATATTATTATTATTATCCATTACATTTCTAGAGTGCTTTTAGACACCCAAAGCGCTTTACAAATTACCCATTATTAATTAACCCATTAAGGCCTGAAGCGCCTGGAAAAAATTCAATGCTTCAATGCCTACTAAATGACTGATTTCTCAGCCTCTGTAGCAGATATAGGAACACAATTCAAAAAGTATTTGAGAGCTCACACCTGTGGCTTTCCTGTGACATTTAGTTTATTTAGATACAAAAATGTATGCAGCATCTGCAGGTAAATCCACTGTAACCCCTGCTGCGCGGTTGTAAACACATTACGGTGGTATTTATCGTCATTATCGCCGACCTCGTTGTCTTCAAACATAATTATGTCTTAACCATAAATCCCGGTCAATTTGTTCAACGCGTTCGAAGTTATCAGCGATGACGTCATCTATGACGTCAACTGTGGCATGTATTTAGTTGTGATGGTTAAGGTAAGGGGATATCAGTCATTTCAGAAGCTCCAGTGATTACCCTGAAACATCATGTAGATTTCGTACTTGCAAATAATTCTTATCAAGCAGCTTTCAGAAAAAAAAAAACTGCTGCACGAAAGACCCCACAATTTTATCTTTTAGTTTCAGATGTCGTGTGCAGTGCCGATTCTTTCTCCGGGGCATGGGGCACCTCCAAAAGTATATTTGTGGCTAAGACTCCTGCCTCAGGTGTCACGTTTTTCCCTTGGTCTGATTCATGCCATCGCAGTAATGAACAGATACATAAATGAGGCTGCCACTGCTGCTGCTGTGAGCAAGTGAGCAAAGTCAATGTATATTAAAAATTATGAATTCCTGCTCTTCATTTGCATCCTTATTTTGTATATATATATATATATATATATATATATATATATATATATATATATATATATATATATACTTAAAAAGACACAAATGGCCATTAAGGGCTAATGTGTAGCCATTAAAATGCGTTTCTTTCCCCCTCCTTGGATAAAGAACATGAGCCATGACTGTGAATGCGACATTAAGAAAACATGTTTGTAGATGTGACCGGTGTCCCTGTGGTGCTCCTCATTAACATCACTGAAAGAAAGGTGACTTGGAACTAACCGACATGAGAGCATTCATCATAAATAGACCGGATTTCAATAAAAAATGACGACCAGCGTCCTTTCATCATCATACTGTACTCTGTCCTCCTGGGCTCCAGTCACAGATAATTAAACAATCCTTTTAGTGGACGTCTGTCAAGTGGTAAAACATTAGTGTCCTGCACCACAGGGTACATGATGTTTATCTGTGTTAGTGGCTGTATAGAACAGCCTCATCATATATAACATGTGTCAGTGTTTAATGTTTAAAGCAGAACTATGCAGGATTTTTAGTGATGGTTAAATGTCTTCTCGTGGGGAGATTGGGAACCATCTCCACATCTCCCTCTACTGCCTGTTCTTGCCAATCTTGCAAGATCAGGGATGTCAATCCAGAGTCCTCAGAATTAGGAGGTTGAGTTGCTTCATGGCACTAAACACAAACCCTAACCAGGTACCAGCTATAACATCAAGGCAGCGGTGGCATTTTTCTAGACATTCATGGCAGAGCTGGACCTCAGACCGCACTCGGAACAGGAGGATAAAGCACTAAGACAATGGATGGATGTTTGCGGTGGTGTTGTGAAAATAGCTCCATAAAGAAAAGGGTAAAAAAAAAAAGCAAACAAGATTTGCAAAGATCCTCTTTATGGAACTAATTTGTATTAAAATTGTACTGACCTTACATTTGAGGACTGATACTTTTCTAATTATTATTTAAGAATAATAAAGAATGAGAAAATAACCTACGACAAGGCTACAGATATGAACTGTGTAGTGAGCCAAAATAGTCTCAAAGGCTAGCGACAGTTGGCCTTCATATTTCTTATGATTTCCACCGGCTCTACTCGCATCGGTTAAGTTTCCATGAGCATAGTCGCATTGTACTAGTAATATCAACTGCTCGTTGGTCAATTGGTCAATAACATACCAAGACTTTTTTTGCATCTCTATCTATAGCACTTTACAGACTTTAGGATTGTCCATATAGAAGTCCACATGGAATTCAGTCCCCAGGGCTGGACTGCCTTTGCCCACAGGATGCACATGGACATGCCTCCCTGAAGAGTAATAGTGTTAATCCAGCTGTGAGGTGATTAAAAAAAACATGGATTACCCTCTCCAGATCTTTTGACCTTTGACCTTCTCTAAAACTCTAAGTTGGTAAAAAAAGAAAAAAAAAAATCCTGAAGTACAAGAACTTAATGATATTCACCCATGATAAAAACAAAAAAAGAGAAAGAAAAAGAGACACACGTGAAGACAGATACAGCAAACAAGCTGACAGAGCTGTCTGGAAGTCTGTGTTTACTCGATGACAACTAAAACTTTTCAGCAGAGCATAAATTAAATAAAAACGTTGTGTGACTCATTAAGCTTTGTCGAGCAATAATTACCGAAATTGTTGAGTAATGGAGTGTAAACTGGACATTATTCATTCATCACTGAGAGAAAACTGCAGAATCGTCCCATTCATCCCGTTTAATGCATCCACATAAAGCCACTGTGCAGAAACACCAAGAATTCTAAAACATTTATAAATATATATATATATATATATATATATATATATATATTTATTTGTTTCCCCCATTTTCTATGTAAACAGAAGAGCTGCTATGATGAGTACCAAAAAACACAATCTATTTGCAAAACAAAATAAAAGGATGTGTCCATTGTTGGCTTCACTCGCAACTGATTCAGTGTCATGAAAGCAAATCAAGTACAGAACACATATACAATAAATATAGAGAACATGAATGTGCTCTTTACAAGGGCAGACATTTAGACAGGTCGTAGTAGGAGAATCACGGGTGTAAATCATGTAAAAATGAGTTTGTGTGTATCCATTCAAAAGCTGCGAGCACAGAAACACATCAGCATTAGTGATGGGATAAATAATGAAACTTACTTATAAATAAATATAATGGATTAAAATGGGATTTTTACCTGATTACCCAACGAACACTTACATGCTTTGCAAATATGCATAATGAATGAATGCAATACATGCAAATAAAGACAGGTACTTTTAATTCGTCGTTTGCCAAAGATTCACAAGTGAGTGACGGCGTCGGCGAACGACTTCACGAGTGATTCACAGAAAGCGACAGTTCCACTCCCGGCCGCCACGATCGCTGCTGAGCTCAACTGAACTAAGAAAGGAACGAATCAGTTCATGAAGTGATCTTAGTCAGTTCGTTCACTGAACCTCCAGTTGGATTATGACCTTACTGAGCTACAGTTGCACAGAGTGGCTTCTCCTTTACCCAAGTACAATATTCAGGCCAAAAATAACCAACAGTGTCAATGAGGTCCAAAGATTTGTTCAGGAAACTCAGATTTTCTACAAACCTTTAAAGGTGAAGTAAGTAGTTTATAGTGCCATCGAGAGGAGAGGCTGAAATTTACAACAAAGAACTGCTCCTCTGCTCACCCCCTCCCTTCCCTGAGCGTTACGGTATCCTCAGCTGGTCAAATGTCGTCCTCGTCGTCTTCAGCAGATGAGGTTCGTGAGGCGAGGGAGAGGGCGAGCTACCGCGGCCGTAGCAGACGAAGCGGAGAGCGTGGAGGCGGGACTTCCGCTACAAGTAAAGAGACGCTTGATTTGTTCTCCCGCGTTTGTCTGTACAGGCTCCGGTAGAAACATGGCGGCGTGGCAATGCAGTAGCGGCCCGCGACCATGTTATTTTACATGACTTTTTGAAACACTACCAAAATGAAACAAAGAATATTATACAGCGACTAGACAATGCAGGAGCACATAATATGTATACAAAGGTGGATTTTGGGTTATATAAACCCATAAATACTACACAGTGTCCCTTTAAGTTGTCTCAAACAAAAAGAGCAAGACGGATTGAAATGAACACAATTATGTAAAAGCTGTAGATTGTCTGTTATATGACAACAAAAAGCATGAATCTTATTAAAAGAAAAAGAAATTACTAACCCTTCTTTACACATTTCTGATCCCATTGGAAACAAAATGGTGCACAACAGATGCGCCGCTCAGATTTTAACACCTCTATTTCCATTTCTCTTATTCAGTGTTGTTCAGCCTCCATCTGACAGTCATGTCATTTATCCAGTGTCGAGACTCGGTCTGAGAACAAACGAAACAGATGTAACAATCAATAACTCAAGGTAAGTTAGCATAGGCTGCAACTTTCTCTGATGGACAGGCAGACCTGGGTTTTGTTTTTGTTGTTTTTTCCAAACATTTCAGTCTGAAACCACCTTTGTATTATTGTCATTCCAAGCCCTCATGGCTGCTGTATGTCCTAGAGATTGTTCTGTATATTTTATAGTTGTCATTTAGCTGTACATCTGCCACCTCTCAGTATACACGCTTGGCGTGGTTCGAACCGTTTTTGCGGTTTTGAACAAGCAGATGCAGGGTTTTCTTCTCACAAACGCAATCTTCATCTCGGAGGACAGTGAAAACATACAGAACTGACAACTCAGATAACGAAGACAGTTTCCTCAGCACACAGCACGAGATGTGTTCAGATTCTGCACCTACTGGAAGGCTTTTTTTCCTCTTTGTGTGTGTGTGTGTGTGTGTGTGTGTGTGTGCGCGTATAGCAAAGCTGTTTACTCGAAAAAGGTGGTGTTCTCATAAAAGATTAATAGTTGCCTGGTGGCCCTGAGGCACCCAAGCCAGCAACTCTGGATTCATAAATAAAGCTAAATGGATCAATATTTCCGAGACTTTAGAGGTAACCTTATGGCTACCTATACCTTGAGAAAGAAAGCTGTGAGAAAGGTTAGGTTTTAATCGAAGCCTTCCCACAGTAATAATAAAGAAAGCAAGGCATTTAATCATCAGAACTGTAGTAACGCACCTGTAACCCAACAAAAGATTCTGTGAGACAGAAATATATCGGTGGTATTCTCTATAATCATAAAGAAGGTATAAGGGGGGGAAAAGGACTGTTTTAATAGTATCATTTTAGACCTTTTCTGCAGCGCTGTTTTGCTGACACTGTGTGAAAGAGTCTCTGTTCTATTTTAACCCTGAAACTGACTCTGGGAAACTGAGAAATTCAGCTGCTACACTATATGCACCATAATGGTGAAGGGGGTAAATGTTTTTAATCCATTTAAAGTTTTTTTCCTGCAGAGTTGTTGCGCTGAAACTATATACAACAGTGTCTCTCTTCTATGTATTTGTCTTCTACGTGAAACTGAAAAATTCAGCTGCTGTTATCTATCTATAAACATAAGAACTGTGTGTTTATTGTGTAACTTTCCAATGGCTTCAAAGCCTGGCAGATGGTTTGGTACAGTACTGTATGGTTTGGAACTGGGTCAGACTGAGAACATTATATTGACTTGGTAGGTGGGGTGTGGACTGTGACACAGTCAACACCACAATGGACAATCTCATTTTTTGCCGTGCTCAGTTTGTCTCAACAAAGACGTCAAGCTTTGTATAAGTAGACTGCGGGTGTTGAAGCCCAATCAGACGCCCAATCAGGTGACTGTCATGACTGTCAAGCTCCACCCATACTGTTCTGCACCATTACTCTGGTACCGCAAGGGAAACGGTTGGGTGCAGTTATTTTGGCCAAATGGAAATGCAAAATACCAAGATACATACCTTACCAAACAAAACCTTTCCACTGGGTGGACTGTCTGGATAAGAAATACAAGAGATAGTTCCCAGAAAAAATAGGCAGAGGGACGATCTGTTGACAATGATATTGACATTCTACCAGCAAAATTTCATTAAACAGACACCACTCTCTTCAGTTTTAGTGTCTAGGCTGAATTTTTAGCAGCTGTATACATTCTCTTCCTCTCTCTGTGCGAATAAACAAACAAAACAAAAAAAACACTTGTCGTTTTCTTCCAGAGATGAATTTATAATCATATTGGTGAGAAAGACGCACATGTGATGCATCCAGTGTGAGTCTTGCTTTAAAGCGGACCTAGACCGGAAGTTCCAATTAATGCTGTTTTTTTAGTGTGTATCTGCGTCATTACCTTGTTTAAGAAGCCCTGAAGGTTCAAAACAAACAGTTCAGCCACTGCTGAGAACGATGTGTTTTATTGTAATCTCGGGCTCAGCGAGATCTCTGAAAAAACCCAGTCCTATTACGTAAACATCGGTTCTCCTGAACAGCAGATCGTCCTGCTCCGGGCACTAGTCCGGGCACATCCGGTTGCGTACATTGAACCGCAGAAGAAGAATAACGTCCGTTGTGGAGGTGTTTCACGAGCGACAGTGTCTTCTGACTCTGGGTCTGACTCCGGCTCAAAGTCATAAAAGGGACTGCGGCGAGGAGTCGTGACGAAGCCCATTTTAAACATTGTTAAAACTGAGAGTGGGTGTTGCTGATTATTATCACTTCCGGGTATTGGCCAATCACAAGACAGTTGGGAAGGCTCGACACTGGCTGGCCAATCACAACACACTCTGTCTTCTCGGGCGAGATTTCTGTCTGAAACACCTGAAAAGTTTGGAGCTCAAATCTCTCTGCAGGCTTTTGTTTGCGTTTCCATTTTCTTTTGTCTCTCTTTTTTTCCTAGCTTCATACTATATGCATTATTTATGTGTTTTGCTGTTTATGTTTGGCACTGGTAGTAAAAGAGCTTTTTAGTTTCATACAAATTAAAAAGAGGCAACAGTTTAAGGATCTATTTACGTAAAGATGGATTGCTAAGGGGTGTTTAGTAAATGTAAATTTATCATGATACACATTAGTAACAAGGTTGTTTTCCCATTTTGTTTGGCAATGTGGGTGTTGCTGATTATTATCACTTCCGGGTATTGGCCAATCACAAGACAGTTGGGAAGGCTCGACACTGGCTGGCCAATCACAACACACTCTGTCTTCTCGGGCGAGATTTCTGTCTGAAACACCGCGGCTGAGAAGAACTTCAATAAGGACAGATTTCTATCGGCTCGTTTACAGCAACTAGGAGGTTTTTGACCATAAAAACAAGTTAATGTATGTAAGTAGACCTCCATAACTAACATATATGTGCAACAGGACCACTCTATGTGAGCTTTAAGGGCACCAGTGTGTGCAGTGCCAACTGTGAGGTTTGGATGAGACGAGATATGTCGGTAACAAAACAGTGACACATTGAACAGGTCCTGCACTATTGCTCTATGATCATATTAATAGTAAAAGGGGAAACTTCAGTTTGTGCTGACATTATATGAAAAAGTGTCTTCCAATTTTAACCCAGAAACTTACTGTGAAATTCAGCATCTGTATCCTCTATAATCATAGAAGCGGAAAAAAAAAGGAGAAAAGTACTGTTATGCAGCATCATTTGAGTTGTTGTGCTGACGTTGTACGGCAGTCTCTTCTGTTTTTTTTACGGAAACAAGAAACAAAGTTCGGGTGATCTAAGAGCTGCGGCGCCGTCTCAGCAGCCAGCAGCAGATGGCTATTAATCAACTCTTACTCTGAGCTGAAGTGCCAGAGCAGAATGACATATTACACTGGGAAGGGAAAACACACAGGACAAATGTAAACATTTGCCCGCAGTTTGAGGAGCCATTATGTCGGCCACGTGGCGATGATAATGATGATGCATGTATTTGTTGTGCAAACTGCTATCAATGAATCTCCAACAAATACATTAACACAGTGTTTATTGAAGCTTGGTCTAATCTGCACAAATAACTTTGTGTTGGATTGACGTAACGTGGCATGACTCCATTAACGGCATTAGATTGTTAGTGTTATTTAGTCAAGAGAGAGACCATACACAGGGTGAGACAGTTGGGAGAAGACATGCAGTAAACGGTCCATCCAACTGGGAGTCGAACTGGTGACCAGTTGGTCAAGACAAATGTGCTGCCATGCAGAACAGGCCCAATCCAACTGGCAATGAGATGCACTGACAGATCTTAGCATCTATCTTCATTAAGGAGTTTGTCCTCATTCATGTCTTTGTTGGTGAGTTGTTGGTTTAGTAAGAACAAACTAAGATAGTTTTACACCAAACTTAGTGAAAAGATGAATCTTAGCATGAATACATGAATTTATGCTGGAGATAATGAATTGACCCTTTAACACCTAAGCCTCAAAATGTATGTGTCTGGACTTTGTTGCTTATTTTAACCATAAAGGGGCCAGAAAGTGTACTGAGAGTCAGTGATATTGCCCATGCTTCCAGAATAACTTTCAATATCTGGCAGTTATTAACAATTTATTGCATGTTTTAAAATAGTGCATTAACAATTTAAAAAGAAGAAACACAAAAAATGGAAACTATGTATAGGCGTTTTTCCAAATATTTCCTCTCTGGCTACAATGATGCTGATTTGACAGCTTCCCGCAACACTTGCACCTCCTCAGCTTTCAGAAACTGTTGGGATTTTTCCCAAAGGACAAACCATTGCACAAACACGGTAATGCAAATTGTGCTTGTGCAAACATTTTGTCTGCAATATGCTCCGTGTTAAAGGGTTAAGGTTGGATCCAGGAATTTCCTTGCATTTGTTATTAGTATATAAGCCAATAATACACATTGTTCTTGATTTTTTTTTTTTTTTAAATCAAAAATAATATTTAGCAGGTTGATATTCATGGGGTACATGCGCTAATAAGTACAATTTGTTTTGTTTTCCTCCTGTAATTCTCCCATTTTCACACACACCCTGTCTCATTACTTTGCTGGATTGCTGTTTGGGTTTTCAAATGTCATACAATCAATCAATTAGACAACAAAACCTACTGAGGGCAATTCATTTGGAACATTTGGTAAACAAAAACAAAGACAGGTGCAAGACACATGGAAGTTTTATGATAATATATAGTAAACATACAGTATAATAAATCACAAAGTCATTTCGACATAGGTCAGGAGACATGTTCAAACTTGTATGCATGTTCATGCTGTTCATGAGTGTAAATCATGAATCTCTCCTTTATAATCATCTTTTAATGTCATTATCCCATTAGGAGAAGTTTGATTGCAGTCACACAAAGGGCAAATCATCATAAAAGACCATTGAGCAAAATCTCAATCTAAAGTTTGGAGCTCAAATCTCTCTGCAGGCTTTTGTTAGTGTTTCCATTTTCTTTTGTCTCTCTTTTTTTCCTAGCTTCATACTATATGCATTATTTATGTGTTTTGCTGTTTATGTTTGGCACTGGTAGTAAAAGAGCTTTTTAGTTTCATACAAATTAAAAAGAGGCAACAGTTTAAGGATCTATTTACGTAAAGATGGATTGCTAAGGGGTGTTTAGTCAATGTAAATTTATCATGATACACATTAGTAACAAGGTTGTTTTCCCATTTTGTTTGGCAATGTTCGCTTCCCCAAAGTAAAACTGTCCCTGTCACTTCGTTTCTACATCCACCATCATCGACAAAAAAAAAAAAAAGAAAAGTGAAAGCTATGTGAAATGCCCCTGGGCAGGAAAATAACAATCCCTTGCTGACTCATCCCTTTGTTTCTCTCCCAAGGGCACTGATGCCACGAACGCTCGACAGCCAGATCACTTTAGAGAAGACTCCCAGCTACTTTGTCACCAGAGAGGCACCCAGACGCATCACAAGCATGTCCCACGAGACCAAGCTGATTGTCGTGGTGCGAAACCCGGTCACCAGAGCCATCTCTGACTACACGCAAACTCTTTCCAAGAAGCCCGACATCCCTACGTTTGAAGATCTGGCCTTTAAGAACATAAGTCAGGGCCTTGTTGACACTTCCTGGAACGCCATTCGCATCGGAATGTACATCCTGCACCTGGAGAACTGGCTGCAGTACTTCCGCCTGTCGCAGATGCACTTTGTGAGCGGCGAGCGTCTCATCACGGATCCAGCGGGGGAGATGGGCCGCGTTCAGGACTTTTTGGGACTGAAACGAATAATAACGGACAAGCACTTCTACTTTAATCGAACCAAAGGCTTCCCCTGTCTGAAGAAGCCAGAGAGCAGCAGCCAGCCGCGCTGCCTCGGCAAATCCAAGGGGAGGACTCACGTACAGATCGACCGGGAGGTCATAGAGCAGCTGCGAGAGTTTTATAGGCCATTTAATATCAAATTCTATGAAACAGTGGGACAGGATTTCAAGTGGGATTGAGAGAGCCATACAGAAACTGTGCTGCTTTTAAAATGGCTACCTCTAGAGATGTGTTAATATAAAAAAAAGCCTGGGGTATCAATAAAATGTCATCACAAATCTATTTAACTTAAAATATAAAAAGGACAACCCAGTGGAGTACAGTAAAGTGATGAACAAATACAGAAGTTATTTATGGTAATACCATCTTATTCCTATAGTAATGACCAAGTAAAAGCTTGGTAACATTACAAGTGTGGGTATAAGGTATTATTATTACACTGATGATAGCCCATAGCAATTCTCATTACCAAGCTATTACCTGGATATAACTGTGTCAATGAGATGGCGTTTACAATATAATCTCCTTATTACCACACATTACTATTGTTATTCCCAAACTGGAAAGTGCATCATAAATCAGAGGAACACTAATATCACCTCCCTATTACAAATGTCATTGCTGTAAAGTTGTTACCAATCAGAACATTAAAATTATATTGTTTCACATAATGCTGGGTTGTTGTTGTGACAATAAGTGCCATTTCTTAAAAAAAAAAAAAAAACTGTAAAACAGGAGACAAACGTGATGTGAATTCATCGGACAGACAGACAGACAAGACAGTGTTAATCCATCAACAAATGTTAACACGCAACCACCAGGACCAGATCTACGTCAATGACGTAGATCTGCTTGAATATTCATTGCCTATTTATTCATAATTTCCACTTAACCACTGGTTTATGGTTTTTAATGAGCTCTCAACATGACACTGCAGCAAAATGTCAAATGAATAACAAAAATCAGTTATTCTGTACTGAACATTTTTATCCGTATTAAAAGCTCATATAAAAGGCAACAGTGACACATTTACTGAATAAATGTGCTATAATACAATATATTAAGAGACGTGATACAAGTTGTTGGACTCACCTCAGCTTTTTCTGTGTTCGCTTTTTTTTTTTTTTTTGTGACCACCACAATAAAAAGGCAAAATTGTTCCAAGTATTTATTCCAAACATGTATTGTTTTTCTTGTCTTTATGAAGCAGAATGTGTGGGATTTACATCACGGACACACTTGAAACACAACTGTGTGACGCATGCACAACACACACAAAGATAATACCTCAGAATATATAACAAAGTGGCACCAAGAAGTTTGTATTGAGCCTCTCGGGTGTTAAAACTTCCCTTAACAAACTCTGCCATGCATGTCATTGATCTTATTAACATTCAGGATTCCTTTTCCGATGAACTCAATCTCACTCTCTCCGAATGGGTCTCGTTGCTAAGCAGCTAGATTAACTTTCAGAATTTGAACCCAAAAGCCTATCAGAGTTGTCATTAGTAATATCCACAAAATGCTAGACACGCAATAGGAGAAACGGTGCCTTAATACTGAGGAATCGGAGCAAAAAAAAAAAAAAGTGGTGTTAATACAAAGAAACCTCATATTAATGCAGGGTGAGGTAATTTTTATCTCTTAAAGGGATAGTTCGGAATTTTGGACATAAGACCTATTTTCCAACTCAGCCGGTGTGATGGAGACGCCGGAGACGTTTTCAAGAAATGTCATTCAGTTCTTCTAGTTGCCGAGTTCGCTGTTGCTACGGCTAGCACAAGTCAATGGTACAAGTTAGCATGGCATTAGAAACACTCATACCGACTCCACAGTGCACCCGAGGCAAATCAATTGTTACGACAGACTATCGATGTACATATCTGTGTTGATAGAATGTTTGAAATAAACCCAACCTTGCAGTTTGAAGGATTTATGTCTCAGCAGCATGCTGAGTGTCATACTTCCTATTAGGCTATGTCAGCGGCGGACTGATATCACCTAGCAATTATAAGTTACCGGTTCTATAATAGTTTGTTTACCTGCTGTCATCGCTACAGACGCAGAGTAGCCTGCAGTGCTAGCTTCTTCAATCTCACAAAAATGATACTTTTGAAGACTCTTGTTGAGGATTTTTCCCCCACCCAAACCCAGCCGCACCTGTACGAGCCTGAATATACAGAGGAAGAATTGCGCGAGAGGGATGCTCAAAGGGCAGAACGCGAACGAGCGTCTGTGGAGACCGAGATAGCCCTCCGCTGAGAAAGTAGTCCCTCATAAATGGATGATTCATGCGATGTGAGGTTAGTTTTGTTTCAAATATTATTCTATCAACACAGATATGTACATCGATACTATGCCCTTACAATTGATTTGCCTCGGGTGCACTGTGGAGTCGGTATGAGTGTTTCTAATACCATGCTAACTTGTACCATTGACTTGCGCTAGCCAAAGCACCAGCGAATTCGGCAACTAGAAGAACTGAATGAAATTTCTTGAAAACGTCTCCATCACACCGGCTGAGTTGGAAAATAGGTCTTGTGCCCAAAATTCTGAACTATCCCTTTAAGCGTTCAGCTGAAATTGATACATGTTTTATTGCTTTTAAGGTCCACATCTCTTGGAATCGGCTTAGAGAATGCTAGAATAAATTACCTATCCACTGAAATGAGGCATATAAACGCAGCTGTGTAGTCGAAAAAACAATAGGAGGCGCCCTCTCCGAACTGCCGTGTGATTGGTCATCATGGACAGATTTCCGAGGCTTAAAGACAATCTAAAGGAGGTGAAGAATTATATTTATGTCTTCATGCACCTGGTCTACATTACACTGAAATATTAAGATGGAATTATTGATCAACCGTCCTCCAGCGTTTGGTCTAATTTGACCCATTTTCCAACTTTCCTGAAGCATGATTATTGTGTTTTTCATCTTATTGCCTCAATCTCTCATATCTTCCACACAGTCTGTCTGAAAAAAAAAAAATAGCTAATCACGGCTTTCATTTAATTTTGAGTGGCTCATATAGTCACACTTTTGTCATACCTGCTCAAAAATATATGGTAAAGAATATTATGTTTCTAAAAAAATTGAAAACATTCAAATAAATATAATCCAAGATGCCTACGCAAGCTTTAGTATTCTGTATCATGCTTGAACACATGCAAAGCCTCTTTCACTCTAAAATGAGCTGGATTTTCGAAACTGGGTGAAATAACCTGCTAAAAAAATGCCACAGGTTGGTCTGTCCAGTGAAAAGTGGTGCCACAAATATTCCAGAAATGAAACAAAAAAAACAATACAACTGAGCTGCGTGGGGATGTTATACTTGTTTTCAAATTGATGTTTTTCAGACACTAATGAAATTAAGTTAGATGAAATACAATACAATATGTAGTGCATTCTAAATAAGTTGTAAGAAGTAAGGTTGCTTACAAACATTCATGGCTTAAGCTTTAGCTATAAATACATTAGTTATATATAACTGTCTTGTTGTCTCAGGGTGTATTCACACCAGCCCTTCTAAATCAAACTCTAGTTCATTTGCTCGGAAAGTCCGGTTCATTTGCGGAGGTGTGACCCAAACTCTGATCCACAACAAAGAAGCGAACTCTGGTCCGCCTAAAAATGTAGGTCTGTATGCAGGAAGCGGACTACAACACATGGCATTGTGGGTAAACAACCAAAACATGTGCGTGTAGAATGATAGCCGGGAGAAATGTCTGGGTCCAGTGTTTCAGCGTATATGTGTGTATGTATTGTTGTCTCGTCTTCTCCTTCAGTAATTCTTGATGCAGCGCCACCTCAGGTGAGGAGGGGAATACGCTATCAAGAGGTTCAGTTTCTTTCACTAAAGTGAAAAAGCGTGAGCGTCTATTAGGTGTGAAAACGACCTCAGAGTTCCAGAGTTCGCATCACTGCCAAAAACTGAGGGTGTAAATACCGATAAAACATATTCGCACAGGTGAAAAACCTGTTCAAACTGTAGGAATGGGGTAATAGTAGTAGTACTGCCTTTAGTGACACACACCGTAGTACATGAATACATATTAGATAAGTGTTATCATAATCTGAGGAAAGAATATCCCCTCAACAGCTATGTAGAGATTCTAATCCCTGTGACTTCTTCCACTTTTTTTTTTTTTTCATTCGTTGCCACAGGGCTGTGAATTAGCCGCACTATCGAGTCACACTTAGTAATGTCCATATATGACAATGCGACTTTCCATATTAAGGAAATTACACATTCACTTGCTTTCCAGCTGCGGCCCTGCAGCATGTCTGTAGGCCAGCAGCAGTATTTAAAACTATCATTTGTGATATTCTCCATTAATTTTTCATTAACCTGCCAATTCCGTGTGCAGCCGCCTGCTAGACTTAGCAAACTGTCACCACACACACACACACACACACACACCAGTTTAGCAATAAGCTCAACTTTATCTCAGCTCGGTTAATTATAACTTTCCCCCAGAATGCTTGAGGCTTCATGACATGGCATTGAGGGGAAGCCTCCCACGCTGCTGCCAATGTATAATACCCAATGAATATTTTGATGTTTTATCTGTCCTGCATCTGGCAACCGTCCATGTCGCTTCTATTGGAAAATATAAAGGGTTTTTTTTTTTTTCTCTCCAGGAGGAAATCTTAATTTCTCCTCAACAGAATGCAAAAACTGCAGAGAGGAAAGGGGGACCTTTCAAAGTTCTGCACATATCTTCCTCTGGTGCTTGTGATGATTAAATCTTAATGCTTTATACGGTATCAAAGGCACCCTACATCTGTACTGTGGCGTATGCAGCTTCAGCAGGGCAAACACACCAAAATGTATTTACTCCTCATTAGGAAGAAAGAAAAACATTTGCAGGGTGACTAAAAAGCTGTCAGACTGACCATTCCATAACCTTCCAAGCAAATACCAAAGAAGCTGCTGTAAATGTCATGAACTTTCAAACTGACTGAGGTGAATGTGACACTCTTCAGAACTGTCTAACAATAAAAATCAGTTACTGACAGGCCCATTTATTTGAACGTTTATTGAATAGAAAACAAAATAACGCCATTGTGGCATTCGTGAGTGTGTTTTGCAGTCGCCTTTGTCGAGGGCTTTCATGAGGCCTGCCTTGAAAAAAGTGATTGAAATTCTACGGAGGCACCAACCCTGATACTCCACACACTTTACAAGCTTGTGTCTGTAATCTCTGTATTGTGGCGACAACATCTAAAGAAAAACACCTGTGAGTGTGCTATATCCCAGAGAAAATGTTCAACCAGAAAGAGCTTGAAAAAAACAAAAACTAAATTGTACATTATTTATAGGCTTGCTGGATGTATTGTAGGAAGTTTGCTGCATTTTCCACCATATTTCAAGCTGGTAAAAAGGGAGCACCACCATGAAGACTTGTTTTCAATTTGGGGGACAGTGTTCAAGTATTTATATGAAGACACCGCCTTGTCCCTCTTAATGAGCCAAGCCATGGAGGATAATGAGGATGCTCCTTTTCTCCAATGGACAATGACGAGAGCCGACTTCTCTTTAGATGATTTGAAACTTGGCTGCCAGAAACCCCTCCAGAGGAAATCTCATTAAATCCTTAAAATGGCATGCAAGCTAACCTCTACCTGCATCAGTGCACCTTTAGAATATGTCATCCTGGTTTTCCCAGGAACATGTTCCATCACCGACTATTGTACTCAAAGCTGTTTCTCTAAATTAAACTATGTACGGAAAAAAAGTATAGTTATTTCATCTGCAGCAGGAGGTTGGGATTCTCCCATGTCAACGTCCCTGCAGTGCTGCTTTATATTTGATGAAATACGACCGATGAGCTGTGCCATACTAATGAAAGGTTTCCCATTAAAAAACGGAGCCATGTATTCGCTGGGAAGAGAAAGAAATAAAAGAGTCACATATGCTCAACTACTGGATGTACACACACAAGACTAACCAATGTGAAAACCTTTCCCCTCACCTCATTTTCTCTGGTCTGCCGAACATGTGCTGCTTGCCTTACCTTCAGAAAGGTCAAGTGCAAAACAGGTCTCCCGGCACATAGTCAACTAATTAGGCAGTAGTTGTGGAAGATGCGTAACCAGCTCCAGGGATGGCGTAGCAGTCTGTAGCCTCACTCTAGGAATATATTGTATCATATGCAAGTGAGGTAATTTTGCATTTGCATGAAAGTAGGCGGTATGCATTGTGACAGGAAAAATAAAACGTAACCACTGGATGAGACTCCTTTAGTTCAGAATCCAGTTTGAAAGCACAGATCAAATGAAACATTCACTGATGAATATATAATACAACACTTTTGAATGTGTAGTTATGAAATGAGGCCAGTCTCATTTTGTCATCTGGTCTCTCACAAAAGCAAAGGTGTCTTCACGAGAACTTTGACATCACTCCAGTGACGTAGCCAGGATTTTTCAATAGGGTGGACTTTTGTGAAGTAGAGTGGGCGACTATTTTTACTCTTTTTTTTTTTTTTTTTTTTACATTTCTAAAAAATCACATTATAGTCAGCAGGCCTACAGCAATTGTCCTGAAATTAAACAGCACATTATTTCATCACATATCAGACAATTAATGGCAAACAAATAGGCTACATTGATTAAAAACAGCTGACGCCGGCCTCCAGGCCTGGATTAAGCCAGTGTTTTTCTTTTTTTGTTTGTTTGTTTTTTTTAAATAAGCCAGTGTTTTTCAACCAGTGTGCCGTGAGAGATCGTCAGGTGTGCCATGGGAAATTATCCAATTTCACCTAATTGGTCTAAAAACATTTTTGGAAAACAAACCAAAAATTTAGGGGGGTCACAAGGAGTGATTCATGCCTTTGTATTATTATTAGGCAATATTTGTCCCAAAATTAAACAACATTTGATTTCATCACATATTAGACGATTAATGGCAAACAACAATAGGGTACGATGATAAATAGATTATACTTTATTCGTTGTTTTTTTTTTTAGGCACAAAATGCATGCATTGTGATGTTAAAAATCGAGTGCTTTGTTAACAAAAAAAACAAAAAAAACTGCCTGGTCAGACAGCCTGAACGCAAAACATTAATTCTGTGGTAGTCTAACAAAACAGAAAATAACAACCACTGACCAAGAAAGGCTATAGAATTTAACAAATTTGAGTGAGTAAGTGAGTGAGTGAGTGAGTGAGTGAGTGAGAGAGAGATGTGCGGCGCTTTGGCCGCAGTCAGAGAGCCGGGGAAGGAGAAGGAGAAACAAGTTCAGCTAAAAAACAAACACATGACTGGGCGTTTATATCTTCTTAATCTTTAATCACTACTTCCGCCGCCAGTAGAGTGTTCCTGACCGGAGACACCGGAATGTGCGATGCGTAATCTCTCACCATCCAATTCAAGTTAATGCTGGGCACTTCTAGGGTGGGCTAGCTGTCAATCATAGTGGCACTGGCCCACGTTGGCCCTTATGTGGCTACGCGCCTGCATCACTCAAACTTCATTATTTTTTTGCGGCAGCAAAAAATAATCCTAGATGAAATGATTTATGATAAACATATAATATGTCATGTAACATTTCTACTTTAGAATATGTATAACCTGAAGAGATTGATGGTAGATTTGTTTTGAGTGTTGTGTTTGCCAAAACTTTACCAACATTCATTAAAACCCATAGAAATCTGTATTTCTATTCTATGTTTAATTTCGGTTGCCTTTTAATGGCGTCATCTGCTTTACTCACCTCTGCCATAACTTCAAGTACAAACTCCCTATGAAACATCACAATGAGGAAGAAAATATTCAGTAGTAATACTTAGTATTACTACTATTAGTAATTATTATACAGTAGTTATTTTATTTTCTCAATCTGTTGTATGTATTTGTCACTACTAGATCATGACTATTTATTGCCATTTGCTGTGCATTCTGCCACCGAAGTTCATCCAATGAAGCACAAACACACAATTCTCATGATCCCATGCTGCTTCCTGACAGCAAAATAAGTAATTTATTATTGCTTCAACTGAAAGACCCCGAGCATTAGTAATTCCATAGGACAGAGAATTCCAGGTGCTTGAGAGAAAGTGTACACTGCTATTGCTAGCTTTTCCAGGCTTAAATACCCTAGCTT
Organism: Microchirus variegatus; assembly: GCF_963457635.1. Lineage (NCBI taxonomy): Eukaryota > Metazoa > Chordata > Actinopteri > Pleuronectiformes > Soleidae > Microchirus > Microchirus variegatus. Next base: position 21,406,045 of record NC_139811.1, on the reverse strand, counting down.
TAGTCAGCTGGAACTATAGCCTACTTTGCATTTCTAAAAAGATCACTGATCAAAGAAAAAAAATCACAGAACAGAATTTGACAGTATCTAGGACATCAATCATGTGCTGCACAACAATTATATCCCAAATGTATTTTGTTGGACTGAAAACCTCAAACTGGAAGGCACATGATGACATCCAAAGTGTTACTGAGGCTGCAGCTTTGAAAGTCAAACAACTGCTCAGTTTTGAGGCTGAGAGCTGCACTGCTTTTCATTTAAATGTGGGATCACAGTGGAAGTCATTTCGGTGTACAGGACTGTGCCCGGGGGACACCCAGAGGAAGAAGAAGAGGTACGCCGTGATAACAGACACCCTCTCCAGGATGCCTGATAAATGTAGTCAGTCTGAGTCTGTAACTTAGATAATTAAGTCCTTATTCAACTGAGGGAATGTGCCCAGCAGCAAGTTCAAGAGAGCAGAACACAATAAGGAGCTGCCAAACGACGACCACTTACCCAAACTTCTACCACTTTTGTCATTTCACCAAAACCCCAGAGCCCATTGGCCTCGGCTATAAGAAGCACAAGATTACGGATGCTGAAGCTTTTAAAATCCCAGCAGGTGGTGAAAATGAATAACACTCCGTTCTAAACAACACTGTGAGTTCACTTATGGGTAAAGAAAGGAAAGTAGCAAGCACAACTGCTGCTAGTCGCTGCACTGAGCCGCCAGGGTCAGTTCTACAGAAAAGTGCACTTTCATTTGTTGTGCATTTCATCATTGCATGACATTTCATACATGAAATCTATTTGTTTCCATATAAAATTGCTTCATGATAACCAGTTATTTTTAACATGAGTTTTTTATTTAGATGAACGTGTAGAATCTCAGTTATCCACATTCTAGTTCTCTAAAATGTAATTTAATCAGTAGCAACTCAAGGTTACTTCAAGAAATCCCGTGATATTTGGAGTTCAGTTTGTATGACAGTGAATCATATGTATCATGAAAGTAGCTCCATTCACGCCGAAGCTTACAATGAGATATGTTCAAGGCTTTCCTCTGTCTCACAGTTACAGCTTGCAACGGAAATAATTTGTGCATGGCCTCATTTTTTTCTGGCAGAGCAACGTCACTGGCTCTGCTTCTGTTTGTCAGCGACACAAAGGCATTGAAAACCTTTTGCAGAATGTACAAAAAAGCAACATACTAGTCTCCAAGGACGTCATGATGTGATAATGGTTGGCCATTTTAACATACAACATTCCCCACATCTGATGAACATGGGTTGTTTCTCGAACCACGTGTAGCCTGATGTCATCGAGCATATATCTACTGTGTATCTATAAAGCAAGTTGTGTCTGTGTGTGTGTCTGACGGGCATATCTTGCTGAGCGTTAGTCAGATCTACCTACGATTTTAGATATGGGTTGAACACGATGGTGTGCATCCTTGATTTTTCACGTTTTTTGGAGTAATTTTAATTTTCGCTGATTTATCACGCTACACCAGGCAGGGGCCGTCAGGATTGTCTTTCATAGTAAGCACAGCCCCCCCCCCCCAGGCTACTTTTAAAACAATGCATCTGCAAACACCGTGTCCAAAAATATGTGTTTGTTATACAGACATCGTCTACAAGCTGATAACTTTAAGGACTGATGAGTATGTTATTGTGACAATACATAGTTTAACCGTGAGTGAGTGTTTAAAAAATGCATGGATGTGGCCACAATAGATGTGGTCGCGATTAGCCAACTGCTCTCTTCATACTACTACCTACTGCATCTTCTCAATGCACACATCATTTTCTTTTTCTTAAAATAACTATTTCTGTCACTTTAAATCTCAATGTTCATCCATGTCTTACCCAATATACACTTTGTATATTAACACTACACAAGAGTACACATCTTTGTACCCCTCATTTAGCCATAACTGAAAACTTCTTAAGCTCCCACTATAGGAACACATAGTTCCTACTGGCACTGCACTAGTAATATTAACAAAACATTGTTTCCCTCATTCCACTCTGTAAACAATAGTTGCTTATAACACAAAGAGTGGTAATATGTGTCCCGCCATGGCAAAAAGGGGAACAAGCTTTCTTTGATTGAAGTGAAGGTCTTTATAATTCAATCAAAGTGAAGTTGCTTCAAACAAGAACAAAAACATCTCAATAAAAATCATCACTTTAATCAAAAAAAAACTTTTTCATTCATAGAAAAAAAGTTTTTGAATGCCAAAAAATATTTCAGACTAAAAAAAAATTGCATTTTAACACTTTGTTTTTGATTGAAAATATTTTTTTTTTCATTTGAAGTTGTTTTTTTTATTGAATCATTTTGACACAAATATCCCGCAGTCTCCATTGATCAGACATGTTTCAGTGACAAGTGTCATGGAAGTATAATATGAACTGGATAGAGCACCGTGCCCTCTGCCTTGAAGACAATTTTTACATGGTGGCCACTGTGGGTACTGCAACAAAAAAATCCCATGGGTCCCAAAAAGCAATTTTCCTATTGACCGCAATAGTAAAAGAGACGCGTCTAAAAGTGTCCACAGGACACCTCGAGACATGGACACTATGGAAATATTGACATTTTCATGGAATACATGTGCCATAAAATTTTATCGCAGAACCAATAATTGTGAGCTTTAAAAGAACTGCACCTTTTGTTTTTACATTTGATTGATCAAGGTCAACTGTATTCAAGTGCCTCTCATACTAAGACACAGTAGCATTGAGGAAATCTAATATTCATTTTCATATACTTGCAAAAACATCAGTTCATATTGTTATATATTATATATATATCCATCCATCCATCCATCATCTACCGCTTTATCCTCCACCAGAGGGTCGCGGAGGGTGATGTGCCTATCTCACCAACAGTGGTGTAGTATATATATATATATACATATATACACATATAAGTATATATACACATATAAGTATATATATTTACATATATATATATACATATATGTATATATTTTAGATTATTCTAAAATACATATATGTATATATATAGCCTCTATGTTACAGTTATGTATTACAAGAATAATGCCTTAGTTTGCCGTTTTTGATTGATGTTGCAAATTTGTGTTCCCTAATCAGTTGTAATTATTAATGTGAGTTTAAGAGTCCTGCCGACACTTCTAATGAAATGCAACCATAAATCTGTCGTGATCATTTTCACGGTGGTGAATAAACTGCTGTCGGTGTCGTGAACATGGATGGAGGACGTGCAATGTTGATATAATGCCTCATTGACCCTTAATGTGTTGGCATTTTGGGATAAATAATGGTGATTCATTCTTAAATGTAACTCTCTATAATTGGGGGACTAATGCCCTTACTTTGAAAAACTGGAGACAATAATGTGAGCAAATGCAAAGGCATGAGATTGCTTCCGTCTGCCATGGATAGATTCTCAGAGGGAAATTATCAGACTGTCGGGAGGCTCGTTGCAATCACATCAGGTCTGGTTTGGTATAATGTGACTTATCAAAGCATTTCCATTCTGTCATTACTCCCGTGCTTTCACAGAAAATGGGCTCATTCAGTCAGTTCCACTTCTCTTGTCTCTCACTGTCCTTGCTTTCAACAGACGCCAACTAACAAGAAGAAGTTATTAATCAAATTAATTATAAAAAATTATTTTTTTAAGGTTGGAGCTTTATTAAACTCAGTGGAAACTAACTGTGCCCAGTTATTACTAGAGACATTTGAACAGTTAATGAAACTGCTAGGTTTCCACATGATAACCAAATTAATCTAGGGTCTAAGAAAGATTTTTTACCTTTCTTAATATCAAATGTTTTTGCAGTCAGAAAATGTATTATTACCCGAAAGTAGAGGAGTGTTTTATGCACTGTCATCCTCCTGTCAGCACAGTCAATGAAATATTCTCTTTCAAAACCGTGTGCCAGAAGAGACAATAACTGAAAAAGTGGTATGTTAATGCTCTTTTACAACATCCGTCAGGCGGCCTGTCAACCTCTTGATAAATTGGAGGAAATCACGACAACATTTACCTCAGATTTGCACAGTTCTCTTCTCATAAATGTATCGTAATTTGCATCTGCACGACTTCACACACACAGTCTTGAAAAAAAGTTAAAATACAAAATGAGTCTCTTCTGTACTGTCAGTCTGTAAAATGGGCTCAGCTTAATGGCCTGAGGTTGGCAAAGACACTCTAAAGCTATATGAAAGCAACAAAAGAGTCAATCTGAAACCCATGACGAGTTGCACTACATGGGTTAAAAATGTAAGAGGATTAATAATGTTTGCTGACTTGACTGGAGACTTACAATGAGCCCTGTCGGAATTGTCAGCTTTTGTGTTTAAAAAGCATTACATTTCTTTTACTACTGACTTGCTAAAGCCATTCTGTCGCTGATCTTCAGTTCAACGTCTTAGATTCACCCTTAGAAAAAGTGCTACACTGTAATGTAAAAAAAAGGGGGCCCCTGTAATTTTGGCAGTTTGTCCTGCTTTGGTGATGAAATGACTCCGAGATCAGAGTTCAGACTGTAATAATTCATTTGAGGACATGTTCGGTTACAGTGAGTGATTACAGAGACCTATGTCACCCAAATAAATATTATACAGAGAGAGAGAGAAAATATACTGCAGGGCCTGAGCACAATCACATTATCTGGTGATTTATGTTTTCAGTCCAGGTGGCGACCCACAGTGATGTGACCCAGTGGTTTATGAACTGCCATTTTGAAGGCTTGAATGTAGTATTTTGGCCAAGCACCACATTGTTGTGTTTTTAAAGTAGAACTAATAATTCTTGGAAAAGGAAGTGTGAACCTGACTGAGACGTTGCTCTCTACCAGCTGTCAATCACATGATGTCCATGCTGTAATGAAAAGACCTGTAATGAGGGATTGAGATGATGATCCCATCATAAAAGTTTACCGATGTTATAAATCAAGCGGGAATTACGGTCATGTTACATTGGCCCCGTGAGCCAATAGTGTGCAGATTGTGCTAAATACAGGCCTGAGCGCATCCAATCTCTCCAGAGTGTGTCCTCGGATCCAATCGGAGGAAAATCTGTCCTCACAATGGATTAGAGCCTGCCTCCTCTGCTGATATCCTCTGACCTGCTGCCGTTTCACGGTGGACCACCCACACAGTGATTTATTTGTAGCCACCTCCACAATATTAACACCAATTGTCAGATGTTTTTTTCTCTTTTGAAAGATTAAAATCGTATTTCATGTGGCAGCAGCACGAGTAGAGATTTGATTCATTCAGCTCCTTCCAACCTTTGTTTCCCTCTCACTCCTCTGTCATTTGCACAGACACATCTGTACACTCAGACTCATCGTGTTGTGCTCATGCACAGATATGATGTGTGTGTGTTTAAATACAGTATGATACAATCACATATGGTTAGATGAGACAAAATTCATATGCATTTTAATGCTAGGTGGGAAGAGTTGTACTTAATGCTGTCCATTTGTGGGTGAATCACTCAGATGTTAATGCCATGTATGAATGCGTATCATTGGAGGCAGAAGAGGTGCCCCCTGATGGCCGTTTAATAGAATACTGCTCCCAAGCACTTCCTCATTGGCTTTATCCTCCAAACCTACAGCTTGTGTCCAATTTTTATACAGTTAACCCTCTAACACCGAGTGTATTGTAGACAACACGTTTGCACAAGTGCTGTCACAGAAATTCCAGCAGTTTCTGAAATCGAAGAAGTTGCACGTCAAAGCCAATATGTGGTTAATATACTGTAATCTCACTCGAGCTGTGGCAGGAAGCCGGGGAATCAGTGCATTTGTCACCAAAGAGGAGAGAGTTGGAAAAACACATTTACATAGTTGCCCATTTTTGCCCATTTGAGATAAAGACTTATTTTAAATATTCATTATACTGTTCAAATTGAACATGCAAAACGGTGTTCACGTACAACTACATTGTTTTTTGTCCATTTAAATTTGTGTTGGGACCTAAACCATGTGGCTGTAATCCATTGTTCTTTGTCTAAGGCGCCAGTGTGTGAGGGTGCTCGTCTACCTCTGTGGCTTGTAATACTGTTGTTTTTGACCATTGTCACTCCGCAAATCAAATCTCTTCTGGTGTATGATGGTAAAAACTCTCTTGGATCTTCGTCTCTCTGCTGTGGATCAAGTTGTGTTTGACTATAGTGGACAGAAAACTTTGCCCCTGGTCCTGTCAGGAACCCCTGTACAGGGTTTCAGTTCCACCCTCCCGGCGGAAGTGCCACCGTCGCCGCAGCACATGCAGCAGATGGCTGGTCAAGCTAAAGGTTTGCCTGGCATGCTCTTCTACCGCTTCCAGAATTGATCGTAGATCTTTTTGTCGCTTCGTTGTGTCCCAGCCTTACATGGATCCTGGTGATGCCTGTCTGAAACCGGTGACCGGCTTTGATGAGGGGTTCTGCCGCTCCTGCTCTCCCCGACCCCACCAGTACGGGGTGAATCCCCACAACCTGAAGCCGCTGTGCCGGGCTCCCCGGTCCAATGAACTTCAGGTCCAAATCCCCGGCAGGATTGGCCTGGTAAACGCTAGATCACTGGCAAACAAAACTTTTTTTCTTCAGGGCCATCTTCATCTGGATTTTCTCTGCGTGACGGCGACATGGCTGGGTGTCAGTGAGTCCAGCGATCTTTCTGAACTTTTACTGACTGGTTGTCAGAAAAGAGGAGGAACGTTAGCTGTGTGCCGTCATCTGCAGACCGCCCAAATGATAAGAACTTTTTAAACAACTCTGAACTTTTGCCTGGAACAGTAGCGATTTTGGTCTGGAAATTCTGGTGGGGCCATGCAGGAAAATCGTATAATGCAATCCAGAAATACCACATTTTACTCTCATACCCTCACAACAAAAACACAGTGTCACAGTGTCCCCCCACACACCCACACACGTATCGCCAATTACACATTACAGAAAGTACAGCATAATTCAAACAATACGTAAACTACATTATCAATTCCACTAGACTCCACATTAGACTCACCGCTCACTTCTTGAAGAGGAATGACACTCTGTGAAAACTTCTCTGTGACCCTTTCTGTTAAAATCCAACAGTCCATGGATGAGTTCACGTTAGCCTAGCTAGCCTTGTTTATACTCGTGCGTGGCGCGGGGCTCCGCAGACGGCACGCGACCGTACATGCAGTGCCCGCCCTTGCTTCAAATCAGCCAAAGAGAAGCGCTCTGGGACCCTGAACTTAAAAGCGTTTAATCCTGCCCTACACGGCAGCGCCCTCTGGTGGGAATCGTTCCAAACTATGATTGTGTCCTTATTATTGGTGATTTTAATATCCGTGAGTGCTGTTCTAATAAGCCTCTGGTGAAGGACTTTTTAAGCCTTATTAACTCTTTTAATCTGGTTCAGTCTGTCTCTGGCCCCACTATAGGCTATGTTAAAGATGTGGGTTATCAGTCTCACATTAAAAGTGGTGACAGAATCTGACTCTCTGACTGAGAGTGGGAGTTGTTTCCACAGGGGAGGAGCCTGGTAGCTGAATGTTCTACCACCTGTTCTACTTTTATCAATTTTAGGAATAACCACTAGACCCAAGTTCGGGGAGCGGAGCGATCTGTAAGGTTGATAGAAGGTGATTAAATCGCAGATACGTATAAGAAGGGGCTTGATTACTTAGGGCCTGTATGTAAGTAGTAGTATTTTGAAATCGATTCTACTTTTTACTGTGAGCCAGTATAGAGAAGCCAAGACGGAGTTATATGATCATGTCTTCTGGTTCCAGTCAGCAGGGGTGGATTGACCATTGAGAGTATTGGGACTTTTCCCGGTGGACCAGTCACTAATGGGCCGGTGGACGGCCATATTTTTTTTTGTTTTTAATTTATTTAACTTTTTTTTGCCAAGCCCCTCCTTGCCTTCAGACTGTATCTCAACAGAGTTGTAACTCAAACACTAAACTACATTTGGGCATTAATCCCTTACACCTCCCTCGATGCCTGTCATAGCGGGCTGGGGTTGCCAGCTTGGGCTCCTGAATTAAAATGGGGCCATGAGGGGGAAGTGGAGGTGCTTGGTGTGTTGTAAGGCTTGGTGTTTGTATTTGGGTTGGGACTGGCCTGGGTGTCTGTAAAGGTGCAAGTATCTCCCTAAGCATCTTGTCATGAGACCTGTTACTCAGCAATCGCCCACAGCGTTTGCTTATGAGAGCCTAAAAAGACTCCTTGTGCAGTGATAGCATGTCCATGTAAAGCTAGTTTATCATCGAGGTCTGAGAAGCACTGGCTGAGGGGTCCACTGTGTCCACCATTGGCTGACTCATTCTGTCAGAAAATGGGGTGGGGGGGGTGGGGGGCGCAGTTGCATACCCAGTGGTGTCTCAAACCACAACATCCAAAAAAATTGCAATAGCAATAGATTGGAAAGGGGGAAATAACAATGAAACTGTATAGACCCACTAAGGCTTCCTTAGTGAAATAAAGCACTACAATGATTAATTAAACCACCGCTACCAAGCAGCTGACTCAAAGCCAGAATTGTCCAGGAGACTCAGAAAACATGAAACAAAAGGCAAAGGCTGCCCGGGAGACCTTTGACAAGCCAAAAGGCGGAAATCACAACAAACTCTCCAGCAACACAAGTTACACACTGGGAAACAGGCAAACATCAAACACACACAAAGTTCTAAGCTGGTGTTTATACACCGACAACTTAAGAAGCCACAGGGCGAACCACGCACTACCTCGAAAGGTGAGACGGCACAGACCACTGGAGACTCAGGGTATATGAACACTCCCCACAGCTGGGCTTAATCAACGCCAATCAGTGCCACACAAACACCTGATTGCAGTGAGTTGTCTACATAGCCGAAATATACAGGTTTGTATTGACTACATAGCCAAAATTGTCAGTGACAACTGGGTGAATGCACTTGTTTCCTTTCTTGCTTGTTTATTTTGGCCCTGAGTCTGAACGCTGTGACATTATACCACATACTGTTCAAGCTTCGATCTAACATTGATCTGTCACTTCTCAGTTAAAAAGAGGGACTGAAGTGAAAGATATAAAAGTGTAAACAGTGTCATTGGTCTCCATGGTGCCGCCGTCTGATCTGTGTTGTGCTTCCTGCTTCTGATTTGTTGTTTTTCACTGGTTTACCCACTCATTTTAGAGTTAAAGAGGCATTAATGACATTTAAAGACACGTCTTGTTAAATCTGAGGCATGCAAGAGGGTGATAGTTGAAAAGCCATGATTATTGAATCATACCAAGTGTAAACAACAACAAAAAACATGCCAACACATTCCAGTCATCAAGGCCTTTAACATGAAAAAACTAGCATTGGATTTGAAAAGTGTGATACAGTGTTATATATGATTTTGAGATTTAATTGGTAACTTGAACTGTAGAACCATGGCTTTTAGAAAACAAAGAAACAACACTTCCACTAAAAATGCCACTTGTGTTTTATGTGTTTATCCACAGACCTCGGGTGCAACAGCAGAATACGGCAGAGATTAAGGACATTGGCCAAACACAAAAACTACACTACAAACAACATGTTAAAAAGAAGTGCTGATGAAAGAAAATTAGAGTGCAAGTGCAGAGATAAAGAATGCCTCCTCTTTTGTCTTTTGTTGGGTGACATGGGTGAGCAGATATGATGCATGGATAACTGAGCAAATATATTGTGTCCTGGCTGCTTGATTAATGCTCTGGAAATGGATAGTGGCCTTTCAAAAATCCCAGAATGCTGTCATGCATTCTCGCGCGCCGGAGAGTTGAGCCTCTTAGCCAAAGACTCCCAAGACAAAACGATATGTCAGAACTGCAGCCACACGTGGTTCATCATGCAAAGGTCACTCATATTGCAGCACGGAGGAGCATCCAAAGTCAACAGGAACTGCAATTTGATACAGAGCTTCACTTTGATACTAACCACTTCTCGCTCTTTGAGTCTAAACAAAACCATATTTCACCACATAAAAGTCACTTTGTGGTGTCTACTCAACTCCAGGGGTTTTCAATACCCGTTTTTCCTTCTCAGGGTTCTGATGAGAGGTGGGCGTGGTTGGCATCAGCTGCAAGAGGGAGTGGAGGTAGAGCAGCCAGGTGAGCTTATTGACCAGCTGGCCTTTCCATTTATAAGCAGCAGCTCCAGCAGACCTGTGGCAGAAGAGTATTTGCTGCACATGAGGGCTGGCTGAACATGGGGAGTTGGGGGTGGGAGTTTCTTTAAGCGGACCTAGACCGGAAGTTCGAATTAACGCTGTTTTTTAGTGTGTATCTGCGTCATTACCTTGTTTAAGAAGCCCTGAAGGTTCTAAACAAACAGTTCAGCCATTGCTGAGAACGCTGTGTGTTATTGTAATCTCGGGCTCAGCGAGATCTCTGAAAAAACCCGGTCCCGTTACATAAACACCGGTTCTCCGGAGCAGGAGGATCTGCTGCTCCGGGCACTAGTCAGGGCCCATCCGGTTGCGTACATTGAACCACAGAAGAAGAATAACGTCCGTTGTGGAGGTGTTTCACGAGTGACAGTGTCTTCTGACTCGGGGTCTGACTCTGGGTCAAAGTCATAAAAGGGACTGCGGCGGGGAGTCGTGACGAAGCTATTTTTAAACATTGTTAAAACAATGTTTTGATAATGAGTAGCAGTGCATCCACCGTTCCAGAGGGGGGAGCTGTCCTTCTGAGAGCGGGTGTGCTGAATATACCGGCCAATCACAAGACTCTGTCTTCTGGGTAAGAGAGTTGAGTCTCAATTCTCGCGGCTGGGAAACACCGTCAGAAAAGAGGATTTCTATCGGCTCGTTTACAGCAGCTAGGAGGTTTTTGACCATAAAAACAAGTTAATATATGTAAGTAGACCTCCATAACTAACATATATGTGCAACAGGACCACTCTAGGTCCGCTTTAATGTGTATTTAGCTGTAAAACAAGTAGCTTTGTCTCTCGTGTGTGAAAAAACCCCACAGTGGCAGCAAGACATTTCATTTCATAGCCTTGTTGACCAATTAGAAGGGAGATGTGGAGTAGGCATGCAACAGCAATACAAGAAATGAACCCATGAAAATCTAGCAAGGAAACACAAGTTTGACTAGGTCTGACACACTGTGCGATATGAGTCAAAAACTCTTGTTTCCCTGTGAACATTTTCAAATCGGCAGGAGTTTTTCTAAAATGCACATGACCGGTTCACTTCAGACGAGTGGTGGCGCCGTATGTAGTGCATCTGCAATCATAGCAACAGCATTCGAGATCATGTTCTAAAACCATAGAAATGCAAAATGCTTTCGGCCATTTTAAACTGAAGTCTCGCGGAACAAGATTTTATGAGAAATCAGATGTCACGAGACTATGATAAAATACCCTTCAATGGAAATATGAAAACATGCAATGGAAACACACAGTTGTGATTTGTATTTACTTTTCTTCAAACTGCAGATTATACAAAACTGTTTTAGATGCGTTGTGATTTGTTTTCGAGTGTGCTGGATTAGGTATTGGGAAAATAACTCTGATTATAAAATGTTCCAATCCAGGATCCATCTCCCACAGATTATTAAATCTACTTTAGTCCATCAAGGCCAAACTGAAATGGGCCATGAAGGAACTGAGAACAGGCATTTAAGGTGTGTTTTTTTTTGCCAAAAAACAAACTGAAACTATTCCCCTTTTTTATGAATGTGCTGTACTTACCAGGAAGATTGAACAATATCTTTTCAGAGATGTATGTTCTCTCTTCACAGCAAACAGCAGCTGGTTTTGTGGGACTTGGAGCAACAAAAGTATCTGTGCTTTTCCAGGAAGAGATTTTTGGGGGAGATGTCGGCGTCAAACAGAAATATGATAATTCACAGAAATTATTCAACACTGTGTTCACTGACAACTTTTACCAACTTTCCACATCCACTTTTACTGTGACCGGGATACATCCTGTTCTCACACAAAAGAAGACTCCAGAAAAGCCTCCTACCTGCACAATATCATAAATATTAAAAGTTCTGTCTCAACAAGAAGCTGAAGAAATGTATATTTATTTATTTATTACATATAACAAAATACTAAATTGCTGTCCATCCAAAGATGGATGTCAATAACAAACTGATTCATATCTCCATTTGCTCTAACCCTAAATTGAGTCACTTTTTAATCATTAACCCATTAAGCCCTGGCCATATTTCAGAGAAAAATGCCTAAAAGAGAGACCCAAAGTATATGAAGAATTGCCCTACAATATTACGGTCCATATGCATGTTGGTGGTGTCTAAGGACATCAGAACGTATAACCAGTGATAGAAATATTGTGTTTGTTACTATGCCTGATTAAATTTGAGTAAACCAAAGGAGAAAAGTGAAATTTCTATCCTCACCAGGATAACAACAATGTTGCATTGATCCCCTTCAGCAACTCCTTGACCACAAACATATCAAATATGGTGGTAATTCAGTAGTTTCTCCCCTTTTCAGAGGACTACAAAAATGGCTCATGGATTCACAATGGTATAAATTGTTTTTGTCTAATCCAACATTCGAAATGAGCCCAATAAAGATTAAAAGCAACATGTTTGCACTTATAAATAAATAAATAAAAAATAAATGTTCAGCCTTGTTTTCTGAGTATTAGGATCTTAACTTTGAGCAGCAGTTACACTTATTTGAAGTGGATGAATATGGTAGTAATTTAGGGTTAAACTACTGAAGTCCATTGGAAGATTGATTGGGGTCATCTTTAATAGAACATGTCAATTATTGTAATATTTTATGATAGTATGACATGACACATGAAAGCTGCTAGACAACGCTTCTGTCTCTGTGTTCCGCCCGCCCCAGGCACACCAGGGGAAGAAAGCATGTTTGGGATTGCTGCAGACCGCCAAAACGTCGTCCTTGCCAAACAGATCTGCAGAGCGAAATCAAATGGTTGGCAGTTTCGGCCCGGGTTCACCAAGGCTACGTTAGACGTACCCTTTCACTCGCAACTTTGAGAAAACACTTCAGTTTTGCCAAGAATCGCCACAAATGACAGGAAGCAGGCACTGAACAAAGAGCTTATCCACCCTTATCTGCATTTCCCTGCTATATATATATATATATATATAGTTTGTTTATGAATGTTTTCAAATATCTAACATACACTTTGTACTAGGCAGAACAGACTGCAGGGACAAACTCAAAGTGGAAAGTTTCTGTGTGCATTTCAACATCACGCAAGAATAAATAGTGCCGTATTTGAAATCAATGTATAATTCAAAATACTGTACATTAAAAGCATGATGATGCACTGCAGGGATCGGGACACGTCACTGAATCAGCGTTGTTTTGAAATCAGGAGCCTTCAGCAGAACTGCCTGAAAACCTCAAAGAGAATCAGTGCAGCGTTGTAGTTTTTGATCATTGGGAGACAATTGATCCTTAGTGTTCAAAGAGTATTTATGCTTCAGGCTTTCCTGGGAAGCATTTCAAACAACCTGCCACGAACAGTGTGATTGCAATACCAATGGTGAGAAAGATGCAAATAACGCTGTTTGTTTGTACAGTATAATAGCTGCTGGTTTGTCTCTTTCTTTTGTTTGTTTTCAAATGAAAATTGGTAAAATAATCACTTTGTAACACTGACAGATCATGAGTGATTTAATGAAGAAAAGGTGATGGCGCTGATTTTTTTTTCCTCCTTGGCTTTATACATCTTATTAATGAACTGAAGTTTAGAATAAAACTTTTAATGCATTGTGTGTATAACCAGCCTGATTGCAGCTGTAGTTCAAACTGATCTCTCACTGATCTAATTTCAGTGTGTGTGTGTGTGTGTGTGTGTGTGTGTGTGTGTGTGTGTGTGTGTGTGTGTTCTTGTACCTGCGGCATACTGAGGACCAGTGAGGGTTTTTAACCAACAAAGTGAGGTCATTTTTACGGAGTGAGGACATTTTGGCCAGTCCTCACTTTGTTTTGATTGAAATCACTTCCTTAGGTTGCTATAACATGCTGTACTCAATTTGTCAAAAAAATTATTACAATTTGGGACGACATAGTATAGTATGACTTTTTTGTCAAATTTCGGACCACTTTTTTTTTTTTCAAAATTTTGTTCAACTTTTGGACTACATATGACATTTTTGTCAAATTTTGGACCAAACATTTTTGTTCAAATTGTTTTTAATAATTTTGGTCGACATAGTATAGTATGACTTTTTTTGTAAAATTTTGGACCAAAAAGTAAATAAATAAATAAATCAAAAAAGTTTTCCAGCCCTTTTTGCTCTAGGGCTCCACCTGCAGACATTTTATGGTACTGCAACCAGTAGTTCCTTGTAGATGTCATTCATGAAGTAGATATTTGTAATTGTGTTGATTTATAAAGTGGAAATGCTGGTCCTCACTTTGTCAGCAACCCAGTCCTCAGTATGCAGCAAGTACAAGAGTGTGTGTGTGTGTGTGTGTGTGTGTGTGCGTGTTCTCCAGCTTCCTTCCATGGTCCAAAAACATGCAGATTTGGGGACTAGGTGAACTGGTCACTCTAAATTGACTGTAGGTGTGAGTGAATGGTTGTTTGTCTCTATATGTGACCCTGTGAATGACTGGCGAACTGTCCAGGGTGTACCCCACCTATCGCCGTGTCAGCTGTGATGGGCACAGCACCCCCACGACCCTCCGGTGGAGGATAAATCAGTAGATAATGGATGGATGGATTTACACCTGTCATTTTTCCTACTCTGATGTCTCAAGCAGGCTGCTGTTCAAGGGCAGACTGAGTTTACTGCAGTACTGTGAGCGCTACAGATCAGGTATTTTTCCACACAGCTTTTTGGAATGTAAAGAGGATTTCAGCACCTGAGAAGTGTTTAAAAAAAAGTCGCATTCCAACCTTCTGTTCAGTTTTCTTGCCGAATATAGATACTGTAAGTTTTCTGTGAAAAATGCAGATGAAGAAATGCTTCCTCAGGACTCCTGCAAGAAGAAGACATCTCACATATTCGGCTTAGCTGTCATCATTTCCATTTTTCCTGATTTATATTTAAATACTTTCCCTCATACGTATTCTCTCATATCTCTGTGCATACATGCACATAATGCGTAATGCAATCTGACATGTTTTTTTATTTTTTTATTGCATCAAAGTCTTCAACATTTCTTACAAATTCATCTTGTCTATTTGCACAAAAGAGAAAAAAAAATGCAAAATGATGCTGTATATTTGTTGAACAAAGTGACAATGAAAATTCTGGTTTCACTCGAGGTCACCGAGGTGAGGTCTGTCTGAGTGAACCTCACACAGCCAGCACTTTCTGTGTTCTTTTTGGCAGGGACTCGCCCGGAGCCTCAGAAAAACCCAGCTGGTCCTTTTGTGCCAAACGCACAGAGTCACTTCATGTCCAGGAACAAAGAGGGTCTGGCAAACTCTCACACACAGCTTTATCATCACAATTCAACATGTTGTGGAGAGACTGTAAATCCACCCGACAGCCTGAGCACCAAACCTGTCGGTGTGAAAGAATATGTCACATGGACAAAAGTTGAATGGGAGTCTGAATCAAAACATTTTTCAAATAACTGAAACCAATTGGTGAATTAACTCATAATAAATTGGACAAATGTCATATTATGCAGAAAAACAATGACTCAAAATGATGCAAACCAGAGTGCAATTCAAATTTGCACTCCCTGGCCACTTTATTAGGTACACTTCAATGGCATTTAGTTGCAAATATCTAAGTAGCTAATCACATAGCTGCAACTGTTTGCATTAAGGTGTATATAGACATGGTCAGGATGACCTACTGAGCATCAGAGTGTGGTTAAAAAGGTGATTTATGGGACTTTGAATGTGACACATTCGGGGCTGGTCAGAGTAGTTCAGAAGCTGCTGATCTACTGAGATGCTTGGTTTTACCGAAAATGGTCCAAAACCCCTCCCACCTTCCAAAAAACATGCAGATTTGGGGATTCAGTAAATTGCATACTCTAAATTGACCGTAGGTGTGAGTGGATGGTTGTGTGTCTCTGTGGCCCTCTAATGGACTGGTGGACTGTCCAAGGTGTACCCCGCCTTTTGCCCTATGACGGCACAGTACCCTCCGTGACCCTCATATGGAGGATAAAGCAGTAGAAGATGGATGGGTCCAAAAATGAGGAAATACCCAGTACAGCAGTTCTCTGGACAAAAAAAAATGCATTGTTGGTGTCGAGTCCCTTTATTTGGAGTTGTGTGTTCCTGATGAAGTGGCCGGTGAGTGGATGCATCATACAAATTGGTCTATAGGAAGAATCTCAAGGCTCTGCTGTATAGCAATCAGACAGCAGCTCACTGACTGTACAGCAGCCACACACAGGCTGCTCATTTGCACTCACTTCACACTTCCGATTACACAAGTGGTGTGACTTGATGCATTTATGTGTTAGTCTTTTTTTTTTTTTTTTTTTCAACCATTGCACCCACACCAAACTCACTGTATCCTTCTTGCAACGAGGAGCAGGTGCTGCCGCCTCGCCACAGGCGGGAATTCAGAGGCAGACATGTTGTTATGCACTGTGGCGCCCCACTCGGATCGCAGAGCACGAAAACTGCTATTGTGATACCGACTGACAAAACCTGATATTTATAGCCTCCAGCCCCCCATTCTAATCTTCACTGCAGGAATAGTGGCAAGACATTTTAACAAGCTTACAAGCAAGAGGAGTGGCCTTTTTTCTTTTCTTTTTTTTTTTTTGCTTCTCTGAAAAGATTTTATCATATATCTACATTTGCATGGATGTTAGTATTTAATAGTCATGTAGAGCCACGGTTCTCAAAATTCGTACCACCAGTGGTGCGGGAGCTTCCTCTGGTGGTACCAGAATGAGTAGAAAATGCAACAATAAGATGATTTAGTGTCACCTTATCTCTTGCGCTACCTGAATCTAATGCCACTTTAACCGTGCGTGTGCGTGTGTGTGTGAAGTATGTGATGATGAGAGAGCAAATTATGTTATTGGGAATAAATCAGTCTGTGACTCAACATATTAACACCACTGTATTTTAGCATTGGCGATAATGGTGTTACTTCAAGAGCTCTATATTTTGTTCCCGTATAAAAAGTTTTCTGATGTAGAGTATTCAGATCTTAATTACAGTAACATGTTTTGTGTGGATATCTACAGTGTTACATCTTTTTGGAGCTCAGTGTACGGTAACAGTAACCACAGGAATCATTACTGGTGTAAACAAGATGCTGAGGAGCAAAAGTTGTATTTTACGGTGAGGAAGAAATTAATAAGAAAGCTTTTGAAAACTGGAATGTTGGGCACTCTGAATGAATGAATAGTTTTATTTCGGTTACAATATAAAATACTTAAATACTTATTACCACAGACTTACAGTCAACATTTTCTCACAACAAAATTATAAAGAAACTCTGTAACCGAAAAAAGAATAGGCTGAAGCAGAAGCTTATTTTTGCTTATCCTGTACTATCCATAAAATAACCCAAACTATCAGTAATACAATGAAGAATAAAAAAAATAAAAAATAAACTTTAGTGTAATGGATGTAAAAATAGTCATGATTCAAATGATTCAAAACATGTATTTTTATGAATATGAATGGAAAAGTCTCATGTAAACAGCATTGGCTTTTTCAGAACATACATTTACTGGAAGCTTTATTAATGGTAATCCATGGTCAATTTTAACATGTGTGTGATTTTCAAGAGTTGGCATTATTGTTGAATATTTATTATGCCCCCCTTTTTTTGTCAAACTACATTTTTCCTTTTCTGACACTGCAATTTCTGGAGACTAATGATCATGATTTAGTTTAATCAACCAGCAAAACAAGCAACTCTGGAGCATTTCCAGCTTCACTGTTGCATCTTATTCAAGTGAGATTTTAAGTTTCCCCCATTAACCTCCCACTCATTCCTACTTTTTCAAATTACTATAAAGCAAATGGGCCTTGAAATTGTTTCGTCTTCATTAGTCGAGATGTGTCTCTATCAAGAGATAAGCCAGAGCCAGAGTTGCTAAAGATGAGCGATAATTAGATAAAGATTGAGGAATCAATAGCATTAATTTATTAGCGATGTGTTAATTATAATTGAGCTATATAATTATAGTGACATTCAGTAAATGTTTTTTTAAAGTAGAAGTAGAAACAAATGTGTTAAATATTTTTTGGGCAGGAATTTTTACTTCATCTTTGGTCAGTGCTGAGCGGTGGCTGGCGATAACGAAAGAAAATCAGAACCAGAGAAATCTGCAATTACTTACTGTAAATTTTACAATCACAGCAAGTGGCCTTCACAGCGTTAACAGCGATTGGTTCGAAGCTATTTTTAAGTCTATTTGTCCTGGATTTGATGGCCCTGTACCGCCTGCCTGACGGTAGTGGCTAAAACAGTGAGTGACCAGGGTGGAGTGAGTCCTTTATGATGGTGTTGGATTTCTTGAGGCAGCAAGAACCGTGGAGGTCCTCCAGTGTGGGGAGTGGGCACCAAATCTAAACCTTCTCAGCCATTTTGGTGACCCTCTGGAACTCCTTCCTGTTAACTGCTGGTAAACCATGCACAGAGGCAGTAGGTGAGGATGCTCTCCATGGTGGTGCGGTAGGAGGACACAAGCAGTCTCTGGTTGATGTTATTCCTTCTGAGCAATCGCAGTCGTTGCTGTGCTTTTCTGACCAACTGTGTGGTGCTGTCCCAGGTCAGGGTCTCCTCAATGTGGACTCCCAGGAAACGGAAGTCTGTGACCCTTTCCACACACCAATGAAAATAGGTTGAATGTCTGTTTTGTTTTTCCTGCAATCCACAATTAGTTCAGGAGCCCAGTAAGTGGACTCATCTCCTGTGATACCCACAACACACTCCAAAAATATGCAATTTCTATCAAAGCTCTGCCACAAAAGAAATTTGACTACAATTTATATAAATAAATAAACCTTTTATAATAGACAAGGGTCTTGCTTTATGGAGGCCACTGCAGTGTTTCTACATCAGCCTGAATGGACAAACAAGGTTTTGAAGCAGAAACTGAGGAACAGCTTCCCTTCTGTTCTATTAGTCACACTCATACCACTGAGCATAAAGTGCCTTTTTAAAAGCAAGCTATAACAATACTTATTGATATCAAATACTATTTAAATTAAAAAAAAATGCCATGTTTTTGTCGTGATGGCATCATGTTTTTAGATGAGAAAACAAAATATGGATAATGTTCATTATACTACATGCAAAATAAAATTTGTTTTGAATTATGACAACTTGGGATATGGCAAAAAAACAACATAATCTGGAGAGTAGTAGAAATTGTCAATTCCATGGCAGAAGCCCAGATTTGCATTCATATAATAAAGTGCATGGACTATGCTTTAATGGAAATTAGAGGAAAAACATGCAGTTTGAATGGGTTTCAATGGAACATTCTTTTTTTGCTCAACGGTGTGTAACACTAAGGGCCTGATTTACTAAGATTCCAAATAGGGAGCGCTAAATTGCTTGCGCGAGCAGAAAGACTGCGCCCGCTACTGGATTACGTTTTGCGGGTGAACTACTAAGATTGCGGCCGCAATTGACTACAGGCGCAGAAGTGGTTAAGACCGCCCTATTTAAATGAGGATTTTGCGCGAGTCAAGAGTCAACATGGAGAAAGAGCAGACGGAAGCGCTGAATTAAATTTGAAGCCACTGAACAGAAAGTGACGTTCTGCGATGAGCAGATAACTGAGATCGAGGCATATATGACATATTGTTCCCCAGGTCCATAGGACCTTTTTATATTATTATTATTATTATTATTATTATTATCCTGCGTCGGTATTTTGGACAGCTCCATCATTACCTGACGTATCAAACAAGGAAATTATGGACAATGTATTTTACCGTAAAAAAAAAAAGGTGCTGCGCTCTCCTCCTGACTCACCTGCAGCTCACTGACAGCTGCCAGGGAGCGAGTTCTGCTGTTTCTATGGATCTAATGGATGAGTGACTTTCTCATCAATAAGTAAATAAATAAATAAAGCGGATCATCACAACGGCTTTTTAGTCCCAGTCCGTCCCTGGTTTCATCTGTGTTCATTCAGTCAGGCTGAGTTTCCATTACGCGTGCCAACAGCCTTTGATCTGACGTCAGAGGCGACGGGACAATCGATATAGATGATATATCTATAGCTGATTCAGATAGTTACATTAAATAGTGATTGTTGTGATTATTTATTGCATTTAAATGTGCCTGGAACTGAAAGGGTTAGAGTTAGGGTAACCTGCCTGTGAGGTTTTGGTGACGTGTGCGCACTGTGCCACCTGCGCTTCGCCGTGCACCGAGAGTAGACCAGGTTAGAGCTGGACCCGTTAAGCTAAAGCGGGGGTCCCCGTTCCTCTGGTCTTAACCGGGGAACATAGGTACGAGCCCTCCTTGAACCACAAACTGCAGACCAAGGTAAGCCCATACCAGTACAAATACGCATTTATCCTATGGATATCTATATTTAATTTATTCAGATATACCAAATAAGAAATGAATGTGCGTCATCTGTGAACGCCTAGTTGAACATGCTCTGGAAAAGCGTAATTTCCTGATTTACAAATATATATAACTATAAATAACCGCAGCCATGTGTGCGCACCGCTGTGCCAGTTAAGACCTGCCTTTCAAACGTGCTAAATATAGACGCAAAAATAAACACCGCAATCAGTTTCAGGTTTGATAAATCACTTTGCGCGTGCTAAAATAACATATTTACATTTTCTCCTCCCATCACACGCAAAATAGCGTGTAAACGCCCCATATTGCATATGCATTAAGGCAAGAACGCTAAATGGGTTGCGAGTGCTATTTTGCCCGTCTGAGGGATGCACTCCTCGTTGCGCCTTGTTAGTAGATCAGCATCAACGCAAATCTGCGTGTGCAATCCAGTTTGCACACGTTTTTGCACGCGCAAAGCTTTAGTAAATCAGGCCCTAAGTGTTATCATGCGCATTTTAAAAAGACAATACTGAGCTAGCTAGCTAATAGCTAGTATACCTAATAACAATGTAGCCATATATTGTTCTGAAACGCACAGTGGATTATTAAAATTCACCATGCGTCTCAGAAGTATGTGTCTGTTCGCCTCCAGATGTCCAATTATTTTCATGTCCTGCCACTATCTTTCGGCTGCCAGAGAATCCATCCGTATGTTGTATATGTGTTAGGGTTAGGAAAAATTAGAGAGTCTACAGGACTGTCCCGAGTAGAGAATTCTCCTTTCTTCTTCCGTGGCATTTGCAGTCAAAATTATGGATCTTCTTAATTTTTTTTTCTTGATGGTCTTCAAATGTCACCATAGATATAGCTTCTGATACCGCAAGGCCAATTGATTTTTCATCATCTTCATCTTCGGCTAAAGTTAACTGTAGATTAGGGATGTCCAGAGATGTCTGTTCAATTTCATCTTCTAGTTCGGAATCAGAAATTAGATCAGCGTCTGTGTGACCAAAAGCATCTGTCCTTGTTAAGAAGTGCTGCCAAACATTTGCGCTGTTACAGCCTCGCTTGAGTTCTTCTGCAATGCGTTTCTCCTGGTCTATATTCATTCAATAATAAAAGCACACACAGCTTCTCGAAGCAGGCGAGAAACAGTGAGTAGTATTGTTGTGTCGGTCATGAATGATTCGTTCGAAAGAAGTGAGTGAACGATCTGACTGGGATCACTTCATGAACTGATTCGTTCCTTTCTTAGTTCAGTTGAGCTCAGCAGCGAGCGTGTCGGCCGGGAGTGGAACTGCCGCTTTCTGTGAATCACTCGTGAAGTTCTTCGCCGACGCCGTCACTCACTCGTGAATCTTCGGCAAACGACGCCAGTCAACGTGCGCCGAGCGGGGAGGGAGTGAATAGTACGAAGAGCTGTTTCTGCCGTGCTGCTCTGATTCGTTCGCGCTGTCAGTCACTGACTCAGTCATGATTCGGAAACGAACTGACGCACAGAGAACTGGAGAAATGTGGCTGAGGACGTGAATCTCGTTCGCGCTGTCATTCACTCATTGACCCGCACACATACTGACACACACGGAACTGTGGCTGTGGACGTGAATCTCGTTCGCGTCACGGATGAACTGACGCGAATGAACTGACACACAGAGAACTGGAGAACTGTGGCTGAGGACATGCATCTCGTTCGCGCTGTCACTCACTCTATGACCCGTGGCGCGAACGTACTGCACTCAGGGAGGACGTGAGTCACATAGCAGGGCACTGGGACCCTGCTAAGCACTGAACGATTCGGTGAACGAATCTTTTGAACGAATCATTTTAATGAACAGATTCTAGTGATTCAGTACACTCAAATGAACTGCTGATCCCATCACTAATGAGGAGAGCCTTTGTGCCTCATGCAGCTGATCAGCGGAAATACAACAAAAGCCATTGAATAAACAATGAACGAAACTCGGTACGTTAATTTACTATGATATCACCACACCCTAACTAGGAATCCATGATCGCCGATAAAACAACCAAAATACAAAGTTTATGGATTGAAGACACCCTATACTGTGATTTGAAGCATACAGTGGCTTCTTTGAATCTTCAACTTGTAAAAAAAAAAATATATTTAATTTTGTAATAAAAAAAAAAATATATATATATATATATATATATTTTCTTTGTTTCCTCGGTTTGTGCTGGGCTGACTTGTGGCATGATTCCACCGGCTCTACTCGGCTCGCCTCCGCATGGTTACGATGCCTTCACCTGGTACTATTTTTAATACCTGCTCTGGCAAGGTAGCAGTTAGGGAACATAAAGAAGACATAGGGAAATGTCTAAAATATCGAACAGGGGAGACTGGTGTGTTTAGAGACAGCACTGCTGATTAGTAGACAGCACGTAATCAGCGGTGGTGTCTGGTGAGCAGCGAGCAGCCGTACAGTGATGACTCTTTTTTTTTTTTGTAGTGGAGATGCAACCAAGCATGTTGTGGCGTGCTGTGGCGAGCCAAGTAGAGCCGGTGTAAACATGCTATTGTTGCCCCTTGCTGTGGCGGGTCATACTGTACACAGTGTATTTTAGCCTGACTGTAGGAGCTGAGCTGGAAATGACAAACAAGATGATAAATGAAAAATGCAAAATCTTTCCAAAATTCATGCATGAACACGGACAAAAATGATCAAAAACGAGGTGGAAAATGATGTGTATTACTGTTGCTCAAGTGGGAGATGTTTCTTACTCGATGTTCTTGTTGCATTATTTGTTTGCCGTGGTTTACCCCTTGGTGCTGCATCTCTTTTTAGGGAGTGCAGATGGTGCGAGAAGATTTATTTTTTGTTCTGTGGGACGTCTCGCTCTAATGCTGCGTTACAGAAACTGCAACAGTCTGGTAAATAACATGTCAAAGTGACGTGTTGTTTCATTGGCAGCAAGTAGAGCAAAAGTGGAAGGGCCACTGCTCGCACACAAAAAAAACAACACTGGGGTGCTCCTCACTTCAGCTTTGTCAGACTGAAAGGGAAAAACACAGAAGCATAAAACTCAGGCTAATACAGAGTCATAAAAAGTACAGTTGTCGAGTTAGTTGCTGTTCAAGAGTTCATGACTTTCACAAGAGAGAACCACCGTGTCTTAATAAATTAATTAGAAGAAGAGAAAACCAGCGTGTTTGATGTTCAGAACAGCCCGTAGGAGAATATTGGGTGTTCTAGTAACACACACGTGAGTTTGCTGCCGCAATGTGCTCATTAGATCTCACTAAACCCACTCGAAAAATACATGAACCAAATATCAAATGGCTGAAAAGTTTCTTGACGGCGGAAGCAAACTCCCTCCAGACTGACGGATGAAAAGCTTTATAGGCAGCAGCTCCTCATTCACGTCACTGCCTCGGCTGAAGTGGCTGCTTTTCCTTTTCATTATTGAGCATGACATCGACTTCCGTCACGTAAAGGTACAGTGTGTAAAATTTTTAATCGTAAAGTAGCATTTTGCTGCTGAATATCCCTCACCTCATCCTTCCTTTTTCACATGCGTGCTAGCCTTCAGTTAGCATTAAAGCTTCTCTCTCTTGGCAGTTTGGCACCATCTGTGCCATTTGAGATTTCTTCGGTAACAAATTATCAAAACCAATTTAATTGTATTAACATGTCATTATTGCTCAAAAAATAACTTGGTTTGGGGAAAAAAAGTAAGAAAACTGTAAATGGATGCTCTCTGTGCTGAGCGTAATAACAACTGACTGACTCTGCAGCGTCTTCAGTTACGCAGCGCCATAGCTCTGGCTTACATTGGACAATTTGGGTGATTGACAGCTCTTTTTAAACCTCTGAACCGGTAGAATCAGATCCCGGTCTCCAAATCTGAGTGAATCACTTAATTACTGAGTCAAAAGTACATAAAGGCGTATGACACATTTGTGAGGACATTCACCCTTCTCTAATCAGAACGATCTAATGTCGCTCTGGAAGGATGAATCAGATTGGGAATAGTCCCCAAAGCATGCTGGGAAGTGTAGTTCCTCATTAGAAATGGTTTTGTTCCGGTGGAAATAACTTGTTTTGATAAACAGCAAAGGTAAGACAACATTTCTGCTTGTATTTCTTGAAAGTCGGTTGTTGTTTTGCTCTTATTTTTGCTGTAATTGTGTTTTCCACTCCTGCTGGTTTGATCCAACTGTGTTTTAACTGTTTCTTGTACATAAGAATGTATTTTGAGCTTTTAGCTGAGTGTGGATGTGCAGCATGTCTGTGTTTATTAAAGTTATGGTTTTATGAAGTTTTTGTCACTGCACGTGGCGATGCCCCTGGTACCGGGGGAAACAGTGGAAGAGGTTAAAAATCAACATCTTCTATTGAAGAAGAGATGAAACTAGTGATTGAGACCATTAAGGGTCTCCCTCTGGTGGCTATTCAATACATTCTTACTTCCTGATTAGCTTCACTTCTCCAAACCAGAAGATTACATCCACTTTTACAGATACAGATAAATGTATTTATCCCCATAGGACACTTTCAGTTTCCACCGTTTCATCGCTCCACATACCATTCACCAAAAACCAAAAACCGCAAATCCAGAATGTGTGAGGAAACTCTACATGTTATGTGGGGGAGAACGTACTAAACGTATTAAAATGATGAAAACTGGCCTAAAATGGGTGAAAAAAAATAATAACTAAAAATATAGGGAATAAAATCTGCCTATAAGATGAAAAGATAGTGATAAATACCTAAAAATACACACATAGTCCGTATGTGTTGGAGTATTAGTTTGTCCTGATGGCATTAACATAAATTCACTGCCAAGTATAAGGTCATAATTATACTTTTTACATT
Organism: Microchirus variegatus; assembly: GCF_963457635.1. NCBI lineage: Eukaryota > Metazoa > Chordata > Actinopteri > Pleuronectiformes > Soleidae > Microchirus > Microchirus variegatus. Next base: position 21,380,806 of record NC_139811.1, on the reverse strand, counting down.
CGTGTATGCTTTGTAAAAAAAAAAAAATCACCCAGAGGCCAAATCACTTGTGCTGAGCCAAACCAGTCAGAGGAGACAAAGCTCCATCACTGTGAAATGATAAAAATGCTCCGTAACCTCTGTTTGCAGAATTGAGACACGATCAATAACAATCAAGACTCTCGATTAGATGAGAGGGCCTATCTTGTTTGGGTTGCCTTACCCTCACATCTTTGCAAGTGTGCCGGGCCCGAGTGTTACGAGGGTGAGGGCAAATGACACCAGGCATGTTGAAACTCACTTGGCACAAACGGAAATGTATTACTCTCTATGCTTTGGCTTTAAAAAAGACAAAGACTTTCTCATTTCAACACCTTCACTGAAGAAAGTGTATTATGAGATTGCATTGGTGTTGGAGGTATTTTATATATCTGTCACACAAGTGAGAGTGTGCAGGGAAAAAAAAAATGAGGGTATTTCATATGCCCCCCCCCCTCCCATCCTCTGTACAGCAGCAGCATCAGTTCATCCACAGAGCTGCTGAGCGAGGCATACTCTCACTCTCCGAGATCCAGAGAGACTTTAAAGATGGTGGCAGATCAGCTGAGAACTGCGGATGAGAGATGAAAGGCAACGGGGGAGGTGTAGAGGGGGAGGACGGGAGGAGAGATGGAGTGAAGTGGGAAGTTAATATCTCCTACGCAATACATCCTGTATATCGTCTACAGCAATGCTGCCCATGCAAGTGTGCATGCAGAGAGGTAGTTCTGGATTATTTAAATGAGGATATACCTTATATAACCCTGAAGTCAGTGAACACACTGCGTGCGTGCGTGTGTGTGTGTGTACACACGTTTACGTGCAAGTGTTGTAGTCAAGTCATGAGTCGACAAAGAAAAATACAGAGAGTAAAATCCTCAAGGCTGAGTTGCACATTTCCATGTACATTCATAAATAGCATCTTTTAAACAGAGAATCTCTCGTGATGGCACAACAATTATGGCGTAACTAAAGAACTGTCAAGGCCATTAAAAGTATGTCGAAGGAAATATTTTTTTGTGCATAAACTCATGTTATTATGGTGTTGCTCTTTTGTTCAACTCAGCAGCAAATGACTGTGACAGCGGTAGTACAAGAAAACTCAGCAAGCTCTGAGCCAGGAGACGGTGTGTGGGTGAGTAGTAGGTATACGTGTATATGTGCAATGTCTTCCATCTGTTTGATTAACATAATGTAGTCTTACCCATTCATTTCCTATGGCGGTCACAGGTGTGACTAAGTTGAATAAAGCATGCTTAATGTGGGAGATTTCATGAGGTCTTGGGTAATAAGATAAAAATGCAATCAATGTGTTGGGAAAGTTGTAAAATCGCTCAGATGAGACCAATGTAAATCATGAGTGTACAAATAAAGCTGGTCCATGTGTGATGTGTTTCAACTGATTACACAGTAATATGACTCCATATCAACCTTTCCAACAGAGCATTTTGGCTGCTTTTTTCCATTACTATGTTAAAACGTTTGTACTGTACCTTTTTTTCTTCAGCGCAACCAAGTCAATCTGATGAAAATTTTCTTTCATTTTCACCAACTATATAAACACACCTGAGGACTCCAATTCAATTTGAATTTGTGAAATTTGGAAATGTGTCACAGTTCAAAGTTCACTTGGCTTGTTTTTATGAACAAAAACAAGTCTAGAGAAAGTCTATTTTGTGATTTATTTACAATTATTGATGCTTTATAACATAACTAAAAATGTGACATAATATGAATCATATATTTTACTCAACAACACATAAGACAACAAAAAATGTACCAAGTGAGCACTAAGGGTTAATATCAATCATGTAGAATCCTTGCTTTCACTGGTATGCCCTTTGCCACCAGGACGTCAAAGACAACTAGATTTACTGTGCAAGAGAACTGGAACTGTATATCATATTTTTTCATGCAGGGTGTTTATTCTGACAAGACACAACAGCAGCTCTGAGTAAAAGTACCTGTGTCTGCATCTTTTACGACTTTCCTGCTAGACTGTTGTTTTGTTTCTTCCTGACAGGAAGCTGAAAGTTTGTCACTTTGTGAACCTCTCACTTTCCCCCAAAACCAAAGTCCATTGAAAAAAACAACAACAATTTTAGCTTTCAGGATAGAAAGGTATAGTGGGTTGACTTCAGTCAGTAATAAACTGATTTTAGAATTTCCTTATGCAATACGTTAAAAAAAGAATGAATAAAAAGTAAAAAAACGATCCCTTTAATGGTGTCACGTGTTGAACTCACTTAAATTGTTATCATGCAACAGAGATTTTTCGGCTCAAATCTGAGACTGTGGCAGACGTCTGAGAACAGACTGTCATGTGAGAGGATCAGTTTAATGAGGTTTATATTTTAAAAAATACATTCATTACCCGGCACAGTGAAAGAGGAATCTGACACAATTGATTTGATTCCAAATTCAATGTTTTTATTATTTTTTTTTAAAGGATCCTGCAGTGTGTTTTTTTTTTGTTTTTTTTTTTTTAAATAAATCAAAACTGATTTTGAAAAAGTGCTCAGTAATTCCAGTGTACCCACCGTGCAGCACTTATTAGCATTCCTTCACACTCCGTAAGCAGAGGGTCGTTAAAATACCTGACGGTAAGTCCGACTGCATGTTGTGTTTTTTAATGGACTTACATAAATGAATAAATTGCTGCAATTAAACATAAGCGCAGGTTCGACTTCACTCCCAGAGCAATATTTCATGCTGCATTCATCCATCCAGCTGCTGTGAGAACAGAAAATTGATATCACATTACCATGACGCGTCCATTTTGTTCTCAGCGGTGCAGGCCGACATTTGTCTCATCTCAGTTACATAGTTTTAACAGCTAAATTAGAAATAAATGTGAAATAACGCATGCCATTGATAAAATTCAGGGGATTGATAATAAATAAAACATGACATAGATATGTGCAGGTCTCGTTCTTTGTGGTGATCTATGATAATGAAAGTGCTGCCTTGGTTGTGGTGATGATCATAAAAGAGTGAGCTAACACCTCTGTCTCAAATATATGTCTTTGTTTTCTTTGGGGGTAAATGATATAATAAAAGCAGAAGTGATTTATGACTCAATAAACTCGGCTGAAAAAAAGACTAAATAAGGTTTTATAATCATTGCTGGATAGCGGAAAAAAACTATCTTAACTGACTGATTTCCACTTGTGTGTATTTCAAAAGAAACCGTACATCATTCCTCAAACCTCTTCATTTTACCTTGATGACCGTCGATTGTGGGTGTGTTTTTGCTTTATTAAAAGACCAGAGCACAGCTCTGACCTGACGGACGACTAATCGTGAAAGCCTCCATATTACGCTCTCCGCTACCAGAACCTGTGCGCCCAAATTAAGATTAATTACAGAACAGGCCAATATGCTGAAATGGGAAATTATATGCTCCCAGGAACAGAGCTCTATAGATGCTCTGTCTCAGTTAGTGGAACAGCTTTTAGATTGCACTCACACATCGTTATGCTGAGCACAGCAGGCGTGAGGTTCACCGTCTCACTGTGTGTTGTGAGGCTGTTAATGGCAGGCAGAGGTGGTCTCTGGATATGATGACACTGATTAAAGCCACTTTCATTGCAGGTGACGTCCAGTCGTCTTTCTAACCAGCCGTTACACACACAGTGAGAAAACACATGACGGCGTTTGTCGGTGCAGTCCACTGCGCCTCATAGAATCAGCTTTTACAATTATTGATTATCAGAATATGTGCACAGCCAGTATCACAAACTAACTGAGGGCCTCAAAGATGAACAACCGGTGTTATAGAGCATGAACAAAAACACAGAACAGTATCTTTTTACTTGGTAGGTCGGTAGGTGTGTGTGCTGTGCCCAATGGCCACGTCAGCGAGATGCACGACAAAGACAACAAAGCAAACAGCAGCTTGGTTTGTTTCAAAAAGATGTCAATCTTTGTATGAGATGACTACGGATCACAAGGGAATAGACTTTGTCTGTCACCCAATCAACTGACTGTTGTGGGTGAAGCCAAGTCTAGCTTCACCTGATCCGTACCATAGCGTTTTACTCTGGCACCCTACGGGAATGGTGCCAAATAGGGCTGTAACGATATGCGTATCGAAATCGAAATCGCGATACTCAGAGCCACGAACCTGTGTCGTGGTGTGAGAAAACAGAATCGCGAAACGCCCTTTCTAACTCCCAGTTATTTTTCCAGTCAGCCACATGATATGAGCTGTTAGTGCTACCAAACTTATTTTTATTAGGGGTGTCATTAATTAATTACAGTCATCATTAACGCGTTATGTTTTTTAAACGCGTTAATCTCTTCTTCACTGATGTCCTCACTACCGGAGCAGCGTCAGACGCAGCAACAAAAGTGTCATAAAACCATGTCTAACTTTAACAAACACAGACATGCTGCATACCCACAGAAAGGTCAGAAACTCAGCTAAAAGCAGTGTCAGTGTGATTATGTAAACAGGGGAGAATTCACAGGTTCTAACGGTAACATTTTTATTATTCTACGACCAACAACTGACTTTCAAGAAATACAAGTGGAAATGTTGTCTTACCTTTGCTGTTTATCAAAACAAGTCATTTCTACTGGAACAAAACTGCTTCTAATGAAGAACTACACTTCCCAGCATGCTTTGGGGACAAATCCCAGTCTGATCGATCAATTACTTTGTATTTTTCAACAGTATTATTTTGTTACAGAAAAGAGAGAAATCTTTGGTTATTTATTTATTTATTTATGTTCAAATCTGGTCAAATCACAGTTCCAAAAATATTGTTATTAAATGTTACATTAAGTTGCTATATAAGTAAATGTTTAAATAAAATGTTTTTTACATTTTTAAGAAATCGTTGAATCTTTATTTATTTATTTATATATATATATATATATATATATATATATATATATATATATTTATATGAATGTATCGAAACGGCGTCAAAAATCGTGATACAAATCGAATCGTGAGTTTGTGTATCGTTACAGCCCTAGTGCCAAATATGGAATGTTTGGGGCTGGATATTTTGTTACAATTCCTAATAGAAATGCAACACAAAAAAATATGTGAAATTTGCGATTTCAGACGGACATTGTTCTGGTTCTGCCTGTGATGCCATTCTGGAGCCTTAGAACCTTGATGCATTTCTGAAGAACCAAAGTTACGTGGCGTTACTCAAGAGGAAGTACACAACACCAGCAAACTCTCCATATTTCCTCTACTTTCCCCTCGTCTTCACAACCCAGAATATGACACGCCCACTGATGTCACAGTTCGCGAGGAAGAACCACTTATTTTTTTGTTCCAGGTGAGAAACAACAGGTTTTTTTTTTCTATGAACTGAATCAGTGGAAACACGGCTTTTGTTTCCAGCTTACAGTCGAGTTGTGGTTAATAACAACCAAATAAGGAACTAAATGAGGGCGACTGCATCATTTTCAAAGGTCTCCATTTTTTGCCTGTTCATATGTGAAAGAATCAATTCTAGGCACTTATCTATTTTTATTCACACCAGCAACAGTAGACAGTAATTATTTTTGCTGTAGCGCCAATAACTGTGGTTCATAATCTGCTACAGAAAGATGCAGACAAGACTAGTATCGCTTTTTATTTTTGTTTACGTTCAGTGTGTGCTCTGAGAGCATACTTTTCTTTGATGTCGATACTGTAATGTTGACAAAGCCTCTCCATGTATTGGAGGATACACTTTGATCAGCATGGACCGGCTCAGCCACACAATCCCCCCCCCTGCTGTGTACATCACCAGAAGAGAATTCACGCAGCGAGGACCGATAGAGCACAGGAGAAGGAGTGGCACCTGCCGCTTTATGTAATGTGAAGACTTCATTGTTCAGCAGGCAGCTCTGTGTGTTTTGCTCTGCAATCTGTGAAGCATTATGTCCTGGACTGTGTTCAATCCTCTCACCAAGGATGGAAGCGGTGATGGGCAGCTGGTGGCAGCAACACGCTTCTGCACTATTTCACACATGCCAGAATCTGACACGACATTCATACATTCAGTACCGAAGGCTTTGCACACTTACAAAACAATCCCAAGTATTTAGAAGAAAAAGAAGCAAGCATTCTGTCCTCACAGCTTCATCAGAACAAATGTTGGACTAAAGGGGAATTCACAGCCTTTTATAATGGGACCAAATGCAGTTTTTCTTGCAGGATGTGCTTCTGTGCTACTTAGGAAGGGGATGCAGCAGCCGGTCGGCCTGATGTTGTACAATAGATAGATTATATCCTGCACAGGTTTATTGCCGTTCACAGGGCTGACACACAAGCTCCAGAAAAATGTCCAGACTTGTCCAGACTGCAATTTTCTCAGCTCAGTTTGAAGATTTCTGTGTTGATATGTTCTACACCCATGGTTATCAAAGCTTTGATTAGATTAGATTAGGTGAATTGCTCTAAAATGACCGTAGGTGTGAATGTGAGAGTGAATGCTTGTTTGTCTCTATACGTGGCCCTGCGATGGACTGGCCAACTGTCCAGGGTGTATCCTGCCTATCGCCCTATGTCAGCTGAGCACCGCCGCGACCCTCCAGTGGAGGATAAAGTGGTAGATGATGGATGGATGGATGTATACAGGGTAAAGTGATCAGAGTGGAGCTGAGGGATTTTGACCTGTGTACAAAATGAAACATCTACCCATCTTCTATCGCTTTATCCTTGACATGAGAGTTGCCAGGGGCGCTGTGCCCATCTCAGCTGACATAGGGCGAAAGGCTGGGTACACCCGGGACAGTTCGCCAGTTCATCACAGGGCCACATGTAGAGCCAAACAACCATTCACTCCTACAGACAAATTTAGAGTGTCCAATTGCCTAATTGGACACTCTAATACCCAAATCTGGGTATGTCTGGGTAAATCTTGCCTAATACCCAAATCTCAATGTCGTTGGACTGTGGGAGAAAACCAGAGAACCCAGAGAAAACCCATGCACACACAGGCAGGACATGCAAACTCTATGCAGAAAGGCCCTTGTTCTGACCAGGTCGCAAACCCAGGTTTTTTTAGCCCCGAAGGCAAGAGAGCTAACCTCTACACCAACTGTGGCCCAAAATGACATTTACTATAAATTAAGTAATTGGAGCCACCTCATCTCTAGCTACATCTTAAGAAATTAAGTGAAATTAGATTGAAAACCATGGTTCAACACAGATTAGAAGACAATCAAATCAGATGTGAATGGTTGGACATATCCCATAAGTTGTCTCATGACACAGAGATAAATACAGTGCACCCAACTTTTTTCTCAAATGTTTATGGGGGGGATGTCACTGAGGGAAGCATGGGGGGGTGAAGTGGTTCAAACCCTGGTTAGAACTTTCTGTGTTGAGATTGAAATTCATACTCACAACACAAATCAAATGCTATCAGTCGTGAAAATATGGGGTGGTGTGTGGTGCCTCATTGGAACAAAGTTTGCTGTGCATATCCTGACCAAAGCTGACATGTATCTGTGTGGTGTGCATGGGTTTTCTGCAGACACAGTCCCACAGTCGGAAATTGTACAGATGGGTTTGATTAAATGGAAAGTCATGAGTGTGAATGTTTTTGTGTTTCTCTGATGTTGGCCCTGACATAGACAGATGACCTGTCCACATTGTAAAACCTGCCTCTTTAACCTTGGATGGATGGACAGGTGGATGGCATTGACATAAATCTAACCACAACTACTGATGCCCTCTAATCAACAACATAACCCTGTCCTCACTCTGCCCCAGAGTTAATGGTGGGTTTTTATAGCCTCTGCATCTGTGTCGGGCCTTATCTCTCCAAACATATCTCATCCTTCAGCAGAATTTTGGAGTGAACCTGAGACTCAAGAGTGCAATGATTAAATCCCCACCTTCAGCCACAGAAACTCAAACCGAGGTCATTGGATTCACGTTCCAAATTGTGGCTCTTTGCGTCTGACGCTGTGTTAGTTTTCCCCTCGATCATCCTCTGCAGAAATGTAAAGTCTGAAACATGAATGCCGGAATGATTGGTCAGAGAACTATCAATGAGGTAGACTGTACAATGACGTTCCCGGGTATCAAACGCAATGAGATGCTGACTGTTTTAATAAACTGCAAGCTTACGCTGCAGTTTGGTCTTAACTATGATTCATTACTGTCACCAGATCTTCTATGAAAATAAAAGAGGCGCCTGAGGAGGCAGCTGAATTCGAGCCACACTAAATTGCTGTAAATTGCCTCTGTGTTACATGTAAAGACTTTTTTTTTTCTCAGGCGTTCATTTCGGTCCGTTTTCTTTTCCCCTTTCCTTTATTTCACCACCAATTAAAAATGCATGAAAATAAGAGTTTTACGATCCTCATGAGCCGCTGCTGGGTTTTCAAGTTTACATACTCAAGGCGCAGTTTGATATTTTATTCATTAATGTGTTTCTTTACATCATAATTATAGAGGTGGACTAAAACTGTTTGCCTTCGAGCAAAGGCTGACATTTCTGATTTTATGAGGAGCTAACTGCACCAAATCTTCTCTGTGTCTTAGGGGCTTCGTATCGTGACTCAGAGTAACGGCTAAATTAACTATTTAGGACACTTTGGCTTTACCGAGGAAATAAAGGCAACCATATTGAGGTCAGAAATGTGTAGAATGAGAGGTAACACAAGGGCTCCAAGTCTTCCACACCTTGATTAAAAATTATCTAAGAATGTGATATGTGTGTGTGTTTTTTGCATTGCTTAATTATGCATCTTCATCATCAATGTTTTAAGAATCTCTAGTTGTTGCAAAGGTGGAGCTTAAACACAAGGTTGAAAAGCAAATGTGCTGCTTGTCATTGAAGCGAGGCAGTTTGGAATGCCAGTGGAGTCTGATGGGAACTAGAGGGACACACACACATATACACAGGTTTGCAGAGCTATCCTTCTTAAGACTAACCACAATTCAAAACATAATCAGTTCCTCAAAATTAAGGTTCTGCCTTATGAGGACCAAGTTTTGCTTTTGATTAGATTAGATTAGGTGAATTGCTCTAAAATGACCGTAGGTGTGAATGTGAGAGTGAAGGCAACGTTATACTTCCGACTGCGTAACCACGGAGACCCCTCGAGCCTTCATACTTCTGCGTCATGGACAGATACGCACTGCAATTTCCCGCCCGATCAGTAGGCGCAAGGTTGTTGTGCTTTTGGCTAGCAATGGCGTCCGAGAGAGAAAGAGAGAGAAAGACTGTTTTTGTTGAAACAGTGGCCGTTTCTCACTGTGTCACGGAACGCAGTTTTAAGATAATTTGAGGCAAGAAATTGGCCATTTAGAGTCTAAACATGTGGTTCGTATATTAAGATATGACGTATTTATAGTTTTGCAGCGACGTTGTCGGTGGTGATCGGCTCCGCCTCTGTGGCACAGAGCAGCTTCACTCGGCCTGTCCTGAGGACCAATTGCAGCTCTTGCCATCTCCGTTGTCCCTTGACAGAGTGACGGACCCTTAAAAAATATTTCGTGCAGTCGGAGACACAATTCAAAACATAATCAGTTCCTCAAAATTAAGGTTCCGCCTTATGAGGACCAAGTTTTGGTTTTCATGAGGACTCTGGTCCTGACAAGTTCAGTGTTTATGCCAGGAAAGGTTCTAAACGGGTGACAAATATACTTTCACACACAGATAGAGCAGAGGCAGCAGCAGCAGCAGCAGGGGTTTGGTTTTGGGTGCTGCTCTGGTTAAAGCCAACGCTTGGCTGATTCAATGCAGTGCTGTGCAGTCATTAGTCAGTTCCTATGGGAACAAAAAAAAGAGCTTAAAAGTGCCTTTTTAAATGGTCACCGAATTTTACTGTGTACTAAACTATGCTCAATCTTACATTGAAGAATATAAAGGAAGATCTATAATTCATTCTGCTGGGTTCATTGTTATTCTCATTGGTGAAGAGGAAGAGCAAAGCCTGGGGAATATGATCGTGTCTCGTCCCACTGTTAATTAGCAGAGCAGAGAGGATGGCTTCTTTTTCCCCTCAAACTTGTCATGAACATGACACAAGGCCATTAGGTGACGGGGGAGTCTGACTCATTGTGATATTGCTGAGATACAATCTGGAGCTCACTTCTAATTTTAAAAACTATCTTTAAGGGTAGAGGTGGAGGAGGAACAGTGGCAGACACTGATTCAAATGTTCAAGCCCTTGTTAGTTTACCACCTGTCTCTTCATGGTTGTTTTTAATTAACTGCTTCCAATGAGGATGTGTTGAACAACTGTTGTTGTGTTTTTAAGGCAGCTGTTCCGAAAGACGGGGTCAGGAACTGCTTCTGTGTGAGGCCTTATCACTCCAAACATATCTCGTCCTTCAGCGGAATTTTAGAGTGATCCTGAGACTGAAGAGTGTGATGATTAAATTCCCACCTTCAGTGGCAGAGAATGTCTAGCTCTAATCGGGTACTCAATCTTAAAACTGCTTTCTCGCTGTGGACTGTTGAGCCCTGTTTCCACTGAGTGGAACGGTTCAGTTCGGTATTGTACGGTACTTGTTGTTTTTTTTTGCTTTTTCCATTAGTCATAGTACCAAAATATCCATCCCGAGCTGTTCAATTTTTGACACCCTTCCCTTGGGGTACAAGAGTAAAACGCTACGGTAGGTTCCACCCACAACACTCGGGCGCCAGAAAAACGTCACTCCCTTCTGACCGGTGTTTCTTCAACGCTTGACATCTTGTTGAGAATAAACCACCACAAACCGAGCTGCTGGATGTCCTCCATTTTCTGTTTTGTCCTTACATTCGATATCATCAGGCACAGCCCCACACCCTGCCATTCCGTACCAAACCGAACAGCACCATGACGGAAACAAAACAAAGGGGGCCCCAGTTGTTGTGCCTACGCACACATTGATCATGTGCACATTAAACCGGCACACAGTATTCACCAGAGATATGTCGGCAATGTAAAGTTTTAAATGAAAATGTTCAGTCAAAGAATGGCTCATTTAAGAGTGTACAAATATAGAAGTGTAATAAATATCCTTCAAACTCCATTAAAGCACCAATTCAAATCCCTTCGGTGCTTCAGGTTTCCATCAGGATCATTAAGAAATGTGGATGCTTTTGTGATTTGGAGCCACATTACTCTTTCCTTTTTTCATAAATGTAATTTGCCATATTCAAGGACATGCCAGCCTTTAGGTGCAATAAATAACAGTTGTGCTCTTGACAAGATTCATTAAATTTTCATTCCAGTTTGCAGTAACTGTGGGTAATAATAATAAAAACATTTACATGGATCTGAGTGCTTCAGCAGGTTAAACCATCATCCACCGCCAGGGTTCTGCTTTTCACAATTTAAGAGGATTGTCCGTGACATGGGGGGATGTGTGTGTGTGTGTGTGTGTGTGTGTGTGTGCGTGTGCGTGTGTGTGTGTGTGTGTGTGTGTGTGTGTGTGTGTGTGTGTGTGTGTGTGTGTGTGTGTGTGTGTGTGTGTGTGTGTGTGAAAAGAAAAGAAATAAAACCACATGATGAAGTGTTACTTTTAGAAATATGACGGGTAATAAAGAATCTCAAGACCAAGATTAGCAAATACTGTGTGTCTGACCATTTCCCTAAGCCGAAGGACATATTAGTGCAGCTGAAGAATATTCATTCGTAAATAAATAATGGTGAAAAAGCTTATGGGGGCATCTGGCTTGATATTCATATTAGCTCCTGTGCTCATGAGGCCATGTATCATGATAAAGGGGATTCATGAGCGCCGAGCCTCTTTTAAAATATGGTTCCTTCCAGCATTTTGTTGTTGTTGTTGTGGAGGAGCATAACACAATGAGTCAGGTGGTGTTTCTTTTGCTTTTACTGCATTAATCCAATAAAGTGTCAGTGTGATAATGTAGATACGTGGCCAGGGGGAAGAAAATTGCACTGAAATGCTCTTGTCTTGGAATTATCATAGCGGCTTGGCTCGAACCATCTAACAGGTGGTCAAATACTTGTGGTTAGAAACGATGAGAAAGTAATGTGTAGGGATGTCTGGTCACCTGTTTAGCAGGTGTGAAAGAGACAGAACAGCCCACGGGCCTGGTTTTTTATTCCATTGGGTTCAGTTCCAGAGATCCATTGCATCTTTACTCCTGCACTGACAATGTGACAATTCAGTAAACCTGCCGTGCACATGCAATATGAACATTTGGTTTCCTCCTGCACATGTTCTTCTATACTATACTATATATAGTATAGTATAGAAGGGTTATATAGTATATATACAATACTTTTTTTTGTTCTAGATTGAGAAAGCATGTTAACTTATTTACATTTATTTTGTAATTTCTAAACAACCTTTCCCTCTAACACCTACGCCTCAAAATGTCCTGTGTCTTATTTTAACCATAAAAGGGCCAGAAAATGTCCTGTGAGTAAGCGCTTTTGCCCAGAATATCTTACAATATCTGGAAGTTATTTACAATTTACTGCATGTTAAAATAGTGTATTAACAATTCAAAATGAAGAAAACTAAAAGTTATATTTAGAAAAGCACTGCAGTTGTTTTTAACACACCAGATTTTGCGTATTAAATTTGAAATATGAACAATATAAAATATATTTAAATCTAATTTGTTTGAGTCTTTGTCTCAATGTCCAAAAAAAACAGGCCAAAAAATTGGAAACTATGTACAGACGTTTTTACCAACTCTCTCCTCTCTGGTGACAAAGACGCACATTTCCAGCTTCCTGCAACGGTGTGAGTGAAATTACCGTAAAATAACCACGTGCTATTGTCTTTGACGTGCAACTGCACAGCTTTCAGAAACAGCTGGAATGATTCCGATAGCACAAAGCAGTGCAGTAATGTGTCATCTGCGATACGCTTGGTGTTAAAGGTTAAGCATCTGGAAGGGCCGCATGTGGCCCTGGGGTTGTATCATGTCCAGGTCTGCTTATGTTCAGAATAATATGCCCATCAGTTGTTACTCAGTGGACTTGAGTTTTGTCAAGTTGTTCATTCAAAATATTGGTCATTGGTTTTAAATGCAGCAATAATAATAATAAACGTTTGTATGTCTGTATTAGCCGCCCCGTCATCTTGGAACGACTTCCAATAGGACTTCATTTAAAGGCGCCATCTGTAACAATGCGGCCAAAAACGGTTACTACACTCAAAATCAAAATACAGCGGCGAGTGGTATCCGCCTTCCACTCCATCCCCTCCCTTCCAGAGTCGAGGTTGCCAGAGCGGTTGACATGTAACTCCGTCAGCAACGAAATCCGGAATCAATCCTACAACCTTCCTGACACAAGTCCACCTATTTAACCACTCGACTACCACTGTTATTCTCTCTGTGAATGTCACAAGAAGACCATTAGGTTACATCAGAAAGAGACTAAACGACGCATCTCTGTGTCATCTGAACTGCCACCGCAGCCGAGCAGAACCAGCCGCCTGCAGCCTGCGCCGAGCAGAACCAGCCGCAGCCACTGACAGAACAGAACTGCCGGTGATCAGTGCACCGAAGCGGGTATGGCAGGGGTTGGCATACCCGCTGCCAACCGCTGCCAACCCCTACCCCTAGGGGTACGGCAGCCTCCAAAACCGAGGGAACAGTTCAAAACAGAACTCGACAGTCGAGCTATGATGCTAACTTAGTTAGCCAAGCTGAACTAACCTGTCTAGGAGAAGAGCCCATTCTGCATCCATTTTGAAATTCCTCTCAGCTTTAAACTCTCTCCACCGTTCAAAAGCATGTCCTATATAGACCCTCGCTTTGCCGCAAACTTTATCTTGGCGTTTTTGACATTCATACTGAGGTCTTTTAGGTTTGCTTTCGTTTCATTTCAATTGTAGCTACATTACTGGCAACCCATGGCTGCTCAACCGCTGAGACTCTACCGACTGCTATGATTGGTAGACGGCGGTAGATTGGCACATCATGCCAAAACATAATTTCAAAACATAAACAAACTTTGCGGTGCGAAAAATATATTTTTTAATGCAAATATTTTTGTTCTACTATTTTTTGTTGGTGAGTTCAGTTTGTTATATGAATATTATTCCTGGTCCTCTGTGACATATTAGGAGGATTTTATGGCCAGTTGCTTTAGATTTATTACATAATGCACCTTTAAATTCACCCGGGGTGATCACTTTAGACATTTTCAAGGACAGAGAGAAGTGTTCTACTGATGGACGTAGCTGTTCTAATTGAGTTTTCCTGTTCCAGTTCCTGTATTGTCTGTTTTTATGATGCAACTAGGTGTACTGATGCTGCCGTCTTGGCCAGCTTTCTCTTGCAAAAAGAGATTTTTAATCTCAATGAGACTTTTCTTATTATTTGTCCACTCCCGTGTTGATCCAGTTAACATTAAAGTCTTGAACAATATTCAATATATTACAGTACATTTAGAGATTTTTATTATTATTATTATCATTAGTGCCATTAATCATGAGTGAACTATGAACAATCATGCAATTAAATGAATAAACGTTTCAGCTGAAATCAAGGCAAGCCAGAGAGCAGAGAAAAACACAAAAATAAAACACATATGTCACATTAGTGTGGAGTTTCAATCATCAATCATGGTGGAACTGCAGCTGAATCCATCAAGGGAGACCTTGATGTGAAGGATTCAAACACAAACATAATCTCCATGTCATGCACGCCATGTCACCGGCATATGCATAATACTATTATATATATGTATATACTGTACATACTATATGCAAATGAGGAACCCAATTATTGACCTGCTCGCTGACAAGGTGCAGGCATGTTTTATCCCACCTTGATGGAAACTTGGCCAAACACAGAGAGACGTGTCACGGGAGTAATTGGTAAGCACTGTCAGTGGAAATGTGCCGAACAGAGCGAAGGGTCATTACATCTGCCTGATTCAGGTCGTACAACCATCACAACAGAAGAATGGGATATTTTAATTCCTGCCGCATTTGTGCCGTTTGCTGCAAACCGCCTGGAATTCACAGCTCTGCCAGTTAAGCAGTGACCCACACTGAAGATATTACTACAGCTAAAAAAATATATCATATTTTGCATCTAATGAGGCGTGTGACATACTGTCAGACTGACACCTGGGTATTGAGATTTTTTAAGATGTGAAAAAAATGCAAAACGTTGAGTTTCTGTTTGCATAATTCTTGTTGGGGAGAAAATATTAATATTGAGCGTGTTTTTAGTTAATCGGTTTTGTAATATTGTCTTATCAGATTGTTCAGAATCTTTTGGTCTCGGGTCAACATCACAACACTGGATGCACGTGAGAAAACTGAATTCTCTAAAATGTAAAACAAAGCAATATAAATGCTGATGTCACACCATTGAACGTCTCATTTTTGATGCTAATAAAATAATCACTTAAACAACCTCCAGAGTGGACTGTATCAAAGTGAAAAATGAATGAATGAACATAAAATGAATTCATGACAAATCTGTTAAATTTGTAATTCTGAGGTGTGTCTATGCCTATTATAATAATATTAAAGCGGATTTAGACCGGAAGTTCCAATTAACGCTGTTTTTTTAGTGTGTATCTGCGTCATTACCTTGTTTAAGAAGCCCTGAATGTTCAAAACAAACAGTTCAGCCACTGCTGAGAACGCTGTGTTTTATTGTAATCTCGGGCTCAGTGAGATCTCTGAAAAAACCCGGTCCGGTGACGTAAACAGCGGTTCTCCAGAACAGATCCACACACACCCGGTTGCGTACATTGAACCGCAGAAGAAGAATAACGTCCGTTGTGGAGGTGTTTCACGAGCGACAGTGTCTTCTGACTCTGGGTCAAAGTCATAAAAGGGACTGCGGCGGGGAGTCGTGAAGAAGCTATTTTTAAACATTGTTGAATCAATGTTTTGAAAATGAGGAGCAGTGCATCCACCAATCCAGAGGGGGGAGCTGCGCTTCTGAGAGCGGGTGTGCTGAATAGTATTGGCCAATCACAAGACTCTGTCTTCTGAGTGAGAGAGTTGAGTCTCAAATCTCGCGGCTCAGGAACAGCGTCAGAAAAGAGGATTTCTATCGGCTCGTTTACAGCAACTAGGAGGTTTTTGACCATAAAAACAAGTTCATGTATGTAAGTAGACCTCCATAACTAACATGTGCAACAGGACCACTCTATGTGACCTTTAAAGACAAACAGTAGGTAATTCATAACACTGACAAACAATTGAATCCAGTTAATTCAGTGCAATTCACTTTATCTCATAATAATGACAAGCAATCATTGCATTGGCTCTCAGTCTATTTTTATTTGAATGTTGGTCTTTTTATTATTTTTTTTTGGTCAACTGCTTTAGTAACTGATTTAGTAACTTATTTAATAAGTAATATTTATATTAATAAAGATAAAGCGATATACTACTTTTTTTCTGACTGAGTAGAATTACTCCAATTTGAGTACTTGCCAATACTGAGTATACTTGTTTTGAAAAAAATATATATATTTGACTCAGTGACTGTGTTGCCTTTTTTTGCAGTAGTCATTTAAAACATTTGGTTTGATATCAAAAGATAATAATAAAAGAGGTAAGAATTTTGAGATGTGTTAAACAACTTCTCATTTGTAATGAAATACCTTTTTTTAAGATAGCACAACTATTGTAACAGACAGACAGACATTTAATGTATCATGTTGGCGCCACCTACCGCCATCTACCAGTCATTGCAGTCGGTAGAGTCTCCGCTGCCGAGCAACCACGGGTTGCCAGTTACGTCTGAGCTACAATGGCGGTTTATGTAGGTAGGTTTATGAATACAAGTACACAAGGGCAGCATACTGTATGATACTGTGCATCGCCAGTTATTATGAAACGAGCTTAGTTCCAAGGAACACTGCACATTTCATATTGATTTGTATTTAATTTATATAAATAGTAATTGAAATTAGTCCTATGTCTGTGCTGTGTGAAAATATTTGTCAAAGGATACCCACCGCCCTGAAACTGAAAATCTACCGATTGGTACTTAGATGAACTAAAGTTTAGCAGAAACTGTGAAACCTAAGCAACAATGCTTCTGCCCACATGCTCTAAACCTGAGCACAAATACCAGCTTTAAAAATCACTATTGTGATTTTTTGTATAACTGTTACATTCACAAGGAGAGAGAAAATCTGTGCATCACCGTAACAGCATTGTGACTGGAAGTCCATGTGCGTGCAACATCTATATTAAAATCAACTCTGCGTTCGGAAGGAGATGATCGAAATCAGGAAGAGTGACAATTTCTCTCTGCTAATCGCGGTGTATTTGCTTTGTGTGAATACACGAGATAAAGGAGGGAAGGAAATGACGGGAGGGAATAATAAAAATTCAATAAAGAAAACAGGGAAGAAAGTATTTTTTTTTTCTTGTTGTTTTTAAAGGAACCTATTTTCATTTCAATCTCACTCCTCTTTAATCACATGAGTCCACAGGTGGATACATTTACCTGCAGGTATCATTGAGCAGTTCTAATGGTGCAGGGTTCTGATCCAGAAGACCACACACACCCACATCACACACACACAAACAAACACTTCACACACACACCACATGTGCCAGCTGCTCCACCTCCAGCACCACTCCACTGGTGCCTTGGATCACTGCCCGTGTTGTCCAGCACTGTTCCGCTTGGGAAAAGACCTCGACTATCAATCTCCAAACTTCCAGCTCGCACTGACCCAGCGGACCCCGGACAGTTCCTACACCACAAATCAAACAGCTCTCCCTCTCTGTAATGAAAAGTCTGTTGCTGTCTTGTCCTGCTTTGAACGTCACCCAGTGAAGGTTGATTGAGTGAGAGAGAGAGGGGGGAGAGAAACAGGAATAACAAACAAGCAGAGTGAAAGTGAATATGAGATGAAGCTCACAGCAGCAACAGAAGGCAGATAATTGGCTGCTACGAGCAGAAATGTGACAAATAACTGCTGATAGTGGGGCAGCATAAGATTTAGGACTGTGACGTAAAAAATAACAATATCAAACAGTGTTTATGTGCTGCTCTGCTTTGGTGTCTCAATCGACAGTTATTTTAACACTTCTACCTTTTATAAAGGGTTTATAATTAGGTTATTATTACCATTTCTGAACTGAATGTGTTAATTAATGGGTCATTTGTAAAGCGCGTTGGGTGTCTAGAAAAGTGCTCTAGAAATGTAATGAATAATAATAATAATAATATATAAGATGTTAGGATGTTGGATCAGAGTTGTCACATGGAGCCTCCAATCAATTACATGCGGCCCACCACTTAATATAATGTTATCATAAACCTGTCATTCTCCTTTAAACACAGCTTGTTTGGTATTTTAATAACTGTTGTCCACATTATTTACTTAATTTTTAGATTTATTTTTCTGTTTTTGATATTAATAGATTTATTTAAATATAAATGTGGGATGTCATTCCATATCGAAATCAGCACTTATTTTTAATTTGTGTGAAATCTTGATTTGATTCTTGATTGCGATATTTTTCTCTAGACCCCTCTTGACCAAAGTAGAAGCTCATTGGCCCCCACGTCAGCCTCAGACCTCATGGCAGACTTTGCCTTGTCCATCAGACACGTTTTAGTCTAAATACATGACAGAGGTGAACGGTATGAAGGGATACATTACTGACTCAGTCAAAGCTGCAGACGGGGGCCACTTTGTCTCGTCATTAATCCACTCATCAGCGCCTAAAGCATCTGTGTCATCAAGTTGTATCCCATTCACCAAGGTGAATTTCCAAGCATAACTTGCTTTATCACTACGCGACAAGCTGGCGTAATACGAGGAAAACATCTTTTTTTTTTAGCCGTCTGAATTCGTATTCGAATGAGAGCCGACTAACTTCACGACAACACTGCTACTTAAATGCTGAGTGCCCTTCTGCAACCGCACTGCGCGCGCATCCGCAATATTTGGAAACAACCAAGAGCCCTATAGGAAAATAAACAAAAGACTCCATTTTGCGATTTGTAAGTATTAGTATCTCATTCTTAAAGGTGCATTATGTAATAAATCTAAAGCAACTGTCCATAAAATCCTCCTAATATGTCACAGAGACTCAGGAATTATGTTCATATAACAAACTGAACTCACCAACAACAACAGTACAGACAAAATATCTGCATTAAAAAAAATATTTTGCAGACTGCAAATCATGTTTATGTTTTGAAATCATGTTTTGGCATGTGGCGCCACCTACCGCCGTCTACCAATCATTGCAGTCAGTAGAGTCTCAGCTGCCGAGCAACCACGGGTTGCCAGTTACGTCAGAAAACGAAAAGACTTCAGTATTTTGAATTTGAATGTAGTAACCGTTTTTGGCCACATTCTTACATATGGCACCTTTAATATATATCTTCTTGCCAAATAATGGGACCTGTAATGCAAGTATATCATTAGTTATTGAAGTATTAACAATCAAATTAAAAACCTAATTATAAGCCATTTACCAAACCGCTATGAGGGCAGTCGTGTCGTAAAGTGGTCGCAGTTATTTAAAAACGATCTCCTCCACTGCACTGGCTGCACCTGCACACAACTTACACTTCCTTTTATGGATTCAAAATGATTTACAGTAAAGAGGCGGCATCGCTTTTACTCTCCTGTTTTATATGTGAGACCTCGGTTTGAGCGCGAGGCCTGGACACTATAATCTGTTGTTACGGACAGGTTCATGTTGGTGACCTTTAGCTGTGGCATCACATGCATATTATGCTTAGGGTCTCGCACCTCCCTGCGAGTGCCTCTCTGTCTCTGTCTTCCCTCTGGCCCTTCCCTTGAATTCCAACCTCCTCCTGCTCCCTCCTAAAATCGATGATTATTGATTTTGCCTGCACTCTGCGGGGTGGAGTCCAAAAAAAGGGGACAAAGGAGATAAAACCACAGGCGAATTGCTAAAGTAACTCCACTGATGTTCTGTTGAGAGAAGGGCGGTGAGGTGCTGTTTGGATTATGTTTATGAACAAAATAAAAGTTTCATAGGATGAACCGACAGGCGGCTGCCAATCAAACAGAGAGAAGGTGAAATACTTCACACACACCATAGATTAACAGCTGCTGTGTGTGAAGTTGCTTTTCACTGCAGGAGTACTTAAAGCAGGGGTAGGCAACATGTGGTCGGTGTTGGTGCTGATCAATAATAACCTTTTGTTGTGGTGTGAATCAAGTGATTTAGATAGTGAAACGACTCCTGCGACTCCTCAAGACTCATGACGGAACACCTGGACCAATCACAGGGCAGCTCCGGGAGAGAGAGAGAGAGAGAGCGCCTCCTGTTGACCGTTCAACCAAACAGCTGCATGTAAATGCTTTGTCGGAACTGGTAGTGACATCACCCCCAAGTTCACATTATTATCTATTAAACTGTTAACAGAGTTTTTCCATTGTTCAGCCGCTCATCGAGTTGCAGAAACTCATCTGCTTCATTTTTCTTGAAATCTGTACCAAAATGTCTTCATTAATACTTAGTTCCACAGTTTTCAAAGGTCTGTAGTTTGTGTTACAAATATAGTTACAGTGGAGCTCACCTGCCTCACACAGGTTCTCAGCAGCAGGGGGCGCTCCCTTGTGTATTATTTATGCTCAGAGTTTAAAGCTCACATAGAGTGGTCCTGTTGCACATGTTAGTTATGGAGGTCTACTTACATATATTAACTTGTTTTTCTGCTCAAAAACCTCCTAGTTGCTGTAAACGAGCCGATGGAAATCCTCTTTTCTGACGCTGTTTCCCAGCCGCGATATTTCAGACTCAACTCTCACCCCGGCTTCCCAACTGTCTTGTGATTGGCCAATACCCGGAAGTGACATATTCAGCACACCCGCTCTCAGAAGCGCAGCTCCCCCCTCTGGAACGGTGGATGCACTGCTCCTCATTATCAAAACATTGTTTTAACAGTGTTTAAAAATAGCTTCTTCACGACTCCCCGCCTCAGTCTGACTTTGACCCGGAGTCAGACCCAGAGTCAGAAGACACTGTCGCTCGTGAAACACCTCCACAACTTCTGCGGTTAAATGTACGCAACCGGATGTGCCCGGACTAGTGCCCGGAGCAGGACGATCTGCTGTTTCGGAGAACCGCTGTTTACGTAACTGGACCAGGTTTTTTCAGAGATCTCACTGAGCCCGAGATTACAATAAAACACAGCGATTCTCAGTAGTGGCTGAACTGTTTGTTTAGAACCTTCAGGGCTTCTTAAACAAGGTAATGGCGCAGATACATACTAAAAAACACAGTTAATTGGAACTTCCGGTCTCAGTCTGCTTTAAGAATTCTCAAAATGATCTATGTTAGAGATAGGAGATAATTGACAGACATTTTCATATAATTCTTACATGGATATATACATAATGTTAAGTAAACCTGTAAAGAACTTCACAAATTATATATTAGCTCATGCAAAATTCAAATTGTATGTTAGTGCTGGCCTGTGTCGTTTACATGTACACAAGCCTTTTCCAGTCTCATAAAATATGTGCTTGTTGACCAAAAGTATTTATTTTATTTATCTAATGAGTAGCAAAATAACAAAGTACTAAAAAAAGGTGTAGGGTTACTAAGAAAAAACCTTTCTTTTCTCTTTTACTTTTTCAGAGAAACATTCAAACACAAAAAAAGGACAAAACAAGAGGCCACAGTGACCTTTGCCTTGTAGCCACCTAAGTCTGAAGAGTTCTGAAGTGGTTGTTTGTGCCAAGTAATAAGACATTCCCTCAAGAGACTGTGTTCAAAATATCAATGCTGTTTTATAATGCACAGTCACCCTTCTCTGTGACCTTTGACTCCCAAATTTTAAACAATTCATCTTTTGAGTTTGAGCATAACAAAGTAGTAGAAAGTATCTTGGAGGTACCGAGTACGAGAGCGATCAATGGACAACCTGATCAAGTGTTGATAGATCAATGCTGCTCATCGGATCAGAAAATTAAAATTGTACTCTACTACTCGTGTCCATCAAATCTCTCTTATCTAATCTGAGTATTAAAGTCCACGGGAACATGGAAGGTCATTCTCACTGCTCATAGTTGGTTTTCACATCACAGTATTAAATCTTATGTAAATAATTTAATATCAAGCAGAGTTTGCGTTGCTCTGCTGTAGTGTCACAGTTTTCTTTAAAATTATGTGGAACCAATTATTTTTTGCATTCTGGGAAGAGCATTGCCTGAGCTGCACGTGTAGCTATTTACCTGCCATTCCTGATCCATCTCACAAATGTTTTGGTCAATAGCAACTTTATTTGATTGTTTTGTTTTACATATTATATTATTGTTTGATTTGATTCGTTTTGATTCGTTTTGTTTGCATTGATGATGACAGCATATGCACATGCTAGAATGATAGTCAAACAACACAAGAGGCACATTTCAATTTCTACAAAGTTAACGTTTGTTGACGCCTGCATTTTGTCTGTGAATTAATGAAATTTAACGATAGTTTGTCTAAACATTTTACCGTCTAAAAATTACTCTTTTCGCACGGGATTAGTATAACCTGGGGACCTCTGGTAATTTACAAATTACCAGAGGTCCCCAGGTAATTAATCCAGTGTGAATAGGGCTTTTGACAACACTTTAAAGACAGTGCATGCTAATTATTGTGTGATAGGTCAAATTCAAATAAAGGCAAGATTATTTTCAAGATAATAATTGGATCACAAATTTAAATCCTGAGGAATATTTGCTTTGCTGTAACTTTCACTGTTTTTCCATCTTGCATTGTGCAATTGCCTGTTCATGTGTACTTGGATTGATTTTTTTGACACATTTCTCTGATATTGCAGATGCAGTAGATGTTTTCACCACTGCTACTTACAGGCTGGATTGAGAAACCTGGTGTTTTTGAGTGAGCCGTAAATCTCCCGTTGATGTTCTTTGACTTCCACACTAAGAGTACCGTATATGTTCGTAATACTGTTAATATATGTAATATATGTGTGTTCGTAATACTGTTTTTAACATGCAATTTGTTCAGCATGTGAAGTTTTTGCATGTCATCTTTACGTTCAAGAAGTAAGGTGCAGTTTATCCTTTATTCGTTTAACATGCAATTTGTTCAGCATGTGAAGTTTGTACCTGTCATCTTTACATTCAAATAAAAGTAAAGTGCAATAAGAAGCTGCTTTTTCTCTTACATTTTAATCACAGGATTGAAAAATCAGTGGATGTCCATCACAGAGACAAACAACCATTCACTCACACTCTCACACATACCGTCAATTTAGAGTGACTAATTCACCTAATCCCCATATTGTATGTTTTTGGACTGTGGGAGGAAGCCGGAGAATTTAAATTTCAGTGACAGTAAAACAATGTTAATTTTACAGAAACATAATGGCAATCCAGCTGCCAGTTCTTTACTGTTTCTTTTACAGGAACATTTCTAACAGTGTACCTTTTCTAGGCCTTATAACTGGTTTATAATTAGGTTTTTACCCATTTATAAACATAAGCTGTCATGACACATTAGATAAAAAAGGTTAACAGCAGTTTGTCACTTACCAAACAAGTAAGTGCCTACATGTATATGCACTGTGAAGCCTCAGATTTCATGGCAGACTTTTATAATGCACCCTGCCCCCTGTGACCTTTGACTCCCACATTTTAAACAATATATCTTTTGAGAAAATTGTCAGAAAATGTAAATTGTCGGTAACTGGTGTCCATCAATACTCTCTCATCTAATCTAAAAGTAAAAGTATTAAAGTCCACAGGAACATTCTTACTGCTCATTAAAACACAAATAATCAGATTTTTCACCTCTTTTTTCCTGACCACTTTGTACCTTTACAGTACCTTAAATATCCCACCACCTCTGGAGGTTTAAAGGGTATTTAAGTACATCAAGTGGACACTAAACTGAGCTCAGAAACACCTGCATCTACATTCTGCACCGAAGCTTGAAGAGCTTGAAATAATAATCCTGCCGAGAAATTTAGAGCTGCTCCCGTTTCACGCAGCCTTGAGTTCTCGGGTAATATAACACAGTGTGTGCAGCAGTGAGACAATAAGTGGTATATTTTGCAGGATGAAAGGAGGATGAAAATTGTCATCTTTGAACACTATGTTAAAAAAATAAATAAATAAATGTCTTCGAAATGTGTCTCTACAGACGCTGCTAAAGTACAACTTGTAACCATCAGTGAGGAGATAAACACTTTTATGGAGGCAAACTGTGGACAGATAGAAAAAGGATCAACAGGCTTCTGTGACAAAGGTGGAGTCATGAAGCAAAAGAAAAACACAAAACAATGCTCCATTAAGAGATTATGGTTTCAATGCCGCATCAGTGAGTCTCTATAAACCACTGAAATCAAAGAGCACTGTGCATGTGTGTGTGGAGTCCTGCTGTGGGCCAGTTTTTTAGAGAAAAGCTCCCTCTAGTGGAGAAACCCAACAGTGAAAACAGAGAAGGGAATTTTTTTGTTTGTATTTTTTTATTTTTATTTGTATCAGATTTTCATTTTGTACTTGCATGAGTAAACCAACAAAGTATGTACACATTTGAAACATTTAAAAAGTGCAGAGAACAAAACAGAAATAAATTAACACACAAGGACTAACTTTAAAAAACGGCTGAATGAACAGTTAAAATGTACAAAATGAACTAATAAAAAATATTGGAACTGATGCCTTATGTAAAAAGTATGTAAAAAAAAAAAAAACTTCATGAAAAAATTCATGAACCTGGTAAAGAAAGAGAGTATAATGGCCTTAATAATTAAGTAAACAATGTACACAAATGCAACATACTGTATTTTACAAATGCTTTGTGAATGATGGACTAATTTTTATTTATTTATTTATTATAATTTTTTTTAAAAAAGGAAAAGTTACAAGCGTCAAAGCAGAGACGTGCTGTGGATTTTAGCATGTCTAGTGTTCATTGAGTTCTAACTCGTGACATTCACTCACTCACTCATTCATTCATTCCACAGCTCTTTAGTTTGTGTATCACCCAGATACAAAGTAGCCATTACCATTTGTTTTACTTAAGGCTTCTGAAAAGTCTCTCTTTATGTTTTGACAAACATTCTCAAACGTCTGCATTTTTTGCCCTTAAATAAAAAAGAAAAAAGAAGTGTCTTAAGTGTCTATTTTAGTGTTAATGTCAACACAACTGCAGCTGTGTCGCTGTCGTACCACAAAGTTGTTGTTGGAAATTTGAGTCAGTGGCAAAATACTTGTTAATTTACACTCTCACCTTGTACAGGTGGAGATTGTGACAACATCTCAGCGAGGGATTCTCTAAATCCAAACTGATTCAGGCAGGAAAACATTTTTTTAACAACTCGAGTTGTTTTATTTCCCATTCAGCCTGTGATCAGACAGTGTTGCTGCTTTAAAGAGGATTTTAAGTCGCCGTTTGTTTGATAAACTGCCTTTTCTGACTAAAAAGTGATAAAATCACATCACGATAAGTGACCAATGTGGAATAAAAAGTTCCAACTCTACATTTGCATTTGAATGTCACCATTCATTGTACTAGAACGTGATATAAAACTATACATTTCCTTTGCTCTCTTTATTGCATTGAGCTACATATTTGTTTGAGTTGACTTTTTTCATATTGAATGCAACAGAGAACATTTGAATGGGTTTACAAGGCCTTATTTTATAGTTCATACATTAGGCTATAGCCACAGATCATCTCATCTTTAGTGTTGTTTCTGCTGGTGTACAACAGTAAATATTAAACATCTTTTTTGGAAAAATAAAGACAGAAATAACCCACCGAATTTGGTAGGAGCACCCAGAGAGCACAGATCAGAAGAAATAAAATATAATGAAGAAAAATAGAAATATACAATTAAATGGAATAATATTAAATGCAATTATGACATTTTTACACAGGTGAGATTTTAAGGTTTAATCCCTTTACTCCACACATGAAATACTATACAAATCCCTAAATATTGGAATGGTGTGCAAATTAAGCGATGGATTATACCAGCGATGCGCTGCCCCCTGCAGGAAACTGTACACAGCTGCAGACTCTTGCATAGATGATGGAAAAAAACATGCATTAGTGTTTTCATGCAATACTGCATTCCTTATAGTCATTCTCGACTTTGGACATTCATGATGTAAAAGGAAGCGAGAAACTAGTGACAGGTTTTTTTTTTTCCATGTGTTTGCACTGATTATTCAGACAGAAATTAACTCCCATGGAGAACAGGACGCATCTGGATTTTGAGGTGTTTTTTCCCCCTTTTAAACTTTCCTAAATCAAACTGCTACACATCAATCAATGAAATATGGTTCTTGGATTATTGCTTTACCACCAGAACACTGGTAGACGCAGAAGAATAAAGTCTTCAGGTAGGTTTTTGTTAAGATTAGACGATGCGGACAGTAAAATCAACTGCCACTAATTAACTCCAGGTTGCCATAATAGGGCTGGACTATAAAACACTCACAACTGGAACATGTGCATTTTATGTGAAAACGCAGTACTTCCAACTGTTTTCCTGTTCTTTATTGCCTTTTCTTGGTCGCCAACTGCTTCCGCTTTGTTGTTACTGCTGTTTTTGGAAAACGGAAAAGAAAATGGCGGGGGGGGGAGTATCGACCTCATTCCTATCACATTCCTATGCCTTGCGTGAATTATGGAGAGCGACTGAGACATTTAACGTGTCAGAACATCACGCATCACACCTCAAAAGGAATGATGTGATACAGTTAGATCGTGACTCAACTTTACTTTGTATAAATATCACACAAGAACAATTTAACTATATCACCATTAATAGCACTTCTGACAAAGTACTGTTTAACCTTACGCTCCTTTGTGTGTGCAGAATAATGTGTAGATCAGGGTCCTCAAACACAAACGACCGAGTGGGCCACTGAGCGTCTAGTCTGGTCACCAGGGTGGAAAAAAAAGTTTTTTTTAGAGGGAAAAGCAAATGTTCAGTAGAGGAAGAGGATGTGAGCTTATAGCTTAATTCTATCATGATATTCCATCATGATATTGCAGTAACGGTCTTCGTGATGATGTATAGTCCACAATAAGGTATTTATGATGCAAAATGAAAGAAAAAAAGAACTAACTAATAAGTGATAATAAGTTTGAGACCCCTGACGTAGAGCGTTGTTATTGACTGGCTAATAAAGTCGTCACCACACCCAGTTCCGATGCTACAAAATCAAACCACATTCCCCCAGAAACTAAAAAAAAAGAGGTAGAAACAGGGAAACAATATTGGGAATCACTGACTCAGCCTTACTATTATGTAAAGTTAAATGTATATCAATACATTTTGCTTTAAATGTTTGGGTTTTTTAAGTCTTTTATGCCAATTATGACATAGATCTCAATATTAATCAATGGACTGACGTTAAGTTTGATCGCGATTATCTTGATTATATTGTCCAGCCCTACGCTGCAACACGGACTGAAGTGAAGCCAACATCTAAATGATACACTGGCTTTTGACGACAGCTCTTTGCTTTCCTAAACCAGCATGTCTGATTTAAATTTTATAATAAAAATGTAACGCTGTTAAAACAAAGCAATAATGTAGTCGATGTCATGGCTGTAATGAGAATTATTATGGAAAATGATTGGAAAACAAGGCAACAGGCTGCAGCTTTCAGGAAAAAGAAAAACCAGAAAGGTTTGGCTGGCTACAATCTCATTTTAAAAGAAAAAAAAAAATAACCCATAAAACAGCTCAATAGAAAGGATATTGCATCCTAACCTGCTGGGTTGCGGCTACAGGAATGGATTAATAATCCAATAAATGGCAAATCTAGTGAGTGTAATGATAATCCTGCTTTTTGAAATGCACACCATCTACCACAGCATAATTATAGAGTGAAAGTCAAAATGGTCGTGCTTTGATCCAAAGTGCCACACACAGGTTCCTGATAGATAACGACGTAGAAAAAGAGCAGCTACAGGAAAAGCCACCGCAATTTAACAATAAGGATGTTATTTCTATTCAACATTTCTTTTTCTTATCGGAGTCGCACAAAGTTTTGGGGGAAACTGTGGTGTAGAGCAGATAGCTCCTTCACAACTCTGCATTATTATCACCCGAGGACAGCACACGGTGTCGAGTCAGAGAGGAACACGGTGATAAAAATGTCCCGAGGACACGCAGAGGATTCTGGAGTCAATCTTGTTCGGCACTCAATGAGTAAACTGACTGAGACAATCTCCTTTTTTTTCTTTTTTTTACCACAAACTAAATGTCAAGTTTGTGGCTCTGGTTTTACAGATATATTTTACAAGTTTCCAACAAATGAAGTCGAGAAATGCAGAATCTGTGTTCTTTACCTATGGCTGCAAAAAAGCAGTAAGTAGCTACGGAGTTAGACTTGGAGTTAATCCATGTGAACTAAAGTGACTTTAGGGACATTGTCATTGCAAAGATGACATTTAGATTCATTATGTATTTACTTTTTTTTTTTTTTATATATATAAAAGAAGTTAATATAGGTCAATCGATATGTTTTTTTTTTTCCATAGCTGAGGCCAAATTTTAGAAATCAGGGCAGCTGATGACTATTGGTCCATCTGTTCAATCTACATTGTATGTCAACAGGTCATAAAATAAATTTTTGTGAGAATCAAAATGTGTTATTTGTAATACAGGGTCAATTAATAAATAATAATCAGCCAATGATAGATGTTAAAAAAGGGCAAATACAGGCCTTATTAATTGGTCTGACTCTAGTTATGTACATTTGTTCTGCAGCTGCTGATTGTCTCCATGTCTTTCTTCTTATATGAAGCAAGATTATTTAAAAATGACATTAAAGGGCAAACTAGAGTTTGAATGTAGTAAGAGAAAAGTCTTGTTGTGAAGCTAGAATGAAAATAACACACTTAAAGCTTTAAACTGAGTGGCATTTCCTCTGAAACCATCTGAGAACTAATGTAAACCTGTAATACGCTACAGAGAAACAGAAACAACTTCAGATATGTAATTCAATTTAAGAATAGGATAAATTCTTAAATTAAAAACCTGCTTACTAATGAGCTCACCCACATTCTTTCACTGACAACACACACTATGCTGGTATCTAACGTGTGAATATTGCAATTAATTCTACTATGGTTTAGCTATTCAAACACAGGCTGAAATCAGTGCAGCTGAAATGACAAACTCTTATACAACGGAAAGGAATAGAGCCTGTGTCTTACAGCACCTGATAGTTGGCCAACATTTGAACAGCTTATTGATGATAATATAACAATTAAATGGCTCATTATCAACATTCAGTTTCAGCCTGATGAAGAAACGATAACCGTAAGAATGCATTGTCCTCTCCAATGAGGTACCACAGGTTATTGTGTGAAACGCTCAGTTGGTTTCCAAGTTCACAGAAGTCTATGTGGTCACAGTTCTGAACATTTTAGAAAACACGGTAAGAAACGTCAGAGCCGGAGGAGCAGTGGTCTGTTACAGCACCAGGAAGAATGAAGAGGTGATTATTTTTACCAGCCCCCCCTTTAAAAAAAAAAGTCTCCTGAAACATTGAAATGAATGTTACCACTCACCATTAGACGCCTATGGCTCGCTGACTCTACGTTTTAAGATATGTTTTCAGAACATGGACCATTTATTAAAAGTGATCGTAGTCTTCTGGTTGAAGCCTCCAGATTTGCAAATTGACCAGGTACCTGCTGGACGGCACAAGCTGTCAATCACACTGGCGTTCACTCATGTGAGCCATTACTTGTTTCCTCTAAATGGAAAATATTATTTACAAGATGACATCAGGTGCTGTTGATGATTAAGAGCTAAAACTTGCAATTAGGACAATTATCTTGTCAGGAGGATGTTTACTGAAGTTACAAATGAAGTGAGGAAACGGTCTCATCTTCTCAGACTTCCAAACGGAGCGGTATCGCCCCCTGGGGGCTATTCAATAGATTCTTCATTCCCAGTTAGAACCAGAAAACTACGTCCACTTTTTGTACACGTTCCGTTTTTGAAATCATGTACAACCATGTTTAAAAATGGGATACTTACATTAAGATAGTGTGTGTGCATGTGTGTAATATATATATATATATATTTATATAACTGCTGAGGGTAAGAGAAAACTACTTTATCTATACAAAGTGCAAACAACACAACATTCCTACTCAGTGATGCATACAGTAGTAGACTACTATGTTGCCAAAGGCAATTATTTGTTTCCATGTACAGTATTTGAAAGGCGCTTAAGATCATGTTCATGTTGCTCGTGGGAAGAAAAAAAGATAAATGGGGTACATATTTCCACATACATATCTGTACCGATGCATCTATACTCTATATGTGGATGCATTTACTTAACTTAAAGGGTTTCATTCCAAAAACGTAATCTCTTTTGAGGGGAAATTAGGAAAGTTCTGTAAGAAATTAATAAAAAATACATTTCTGTTGAAAAGGTACTAGTATTAAACAAAGATAAAAATCTGTCGCAATTTCAGTACCGATCGTCGTGATTTTCTTTTTTTTACCGCTTTTTTGGGTGCCCAGGACCTGCTATATTACATCCTAACTATTCATTTAATGTTTATAATAATAATAATAATAATAATCCATATCCTGACTCTCAATACTTTCCAGACACATAACATGAATGTACTGGAGTACAAACAATTTCCGCAGCTTTAGACAAACACCAATCATACCAACGTCACAAGGTGCGAGGAGAAAGAAACTGTGAGATTTATCGCTCGAGCATCACTCTGATCAGCTGAAAACAACCAATGAAAAGTACATAATCATTTAGCCACAACTATTTCGGAATGAAACTCTTTTTTTTTGTATGTGTGTGTTAAAGTGTGTGAGAGAAGAGAGGGAGAGCATGTATCGACTCTGCTGCAGTATTTGTCAAGAGACCATTATCAATGTTGTGTTTCTGTTAAGCCTACAACAAATAATCGATTACTAAATAAACCACTCAATTTAAAAAAAGTGCTATGACTTCAACCTCCGTAAATGTGAGTATTTTCTGGTTTGTTTGACCAATTGAGGGCAGAAATGAGGTTTAAGCATCAACATCTAGATTGGGAAAAATGCAAATCTATAAAACTTATAAAAAGTAACTCGAGACTAATGATGCAGTTGATGTGAAGAAGGTTAACATGTCTTTCATTTCCATTATTTTTTAATAAATGGGATGCTGCATTTTAAATCAGCCTTCTCCAGCTGAATATTTTTTAAACATGTAACAAGCCTCTAGTCTGAAAGAAATATAATTGGATTGCAAAATTACAACGGGGGAAATTCTGTCAGCTGTCATACACGGCGTGTATAAATAACATCAAACTGGTTGTGCTGAGCTGCTGAATGCATATGCCATGCTGATGTGCTCACCATAGCAGAAATCACCAAGAATAACTCATTCAGATTCTGATAAAACCCAATAACAGTTAAAAAAAAAAAAAATCAGATCTGGATAAAAATATCCAAACCATCCTATATGTCTATCGTTAGATCCGTCGTACAGAACCATAACACTGCATGTGTCTCTAAACAAATAAGTCGAATGCTCTCTGAAATGTAGGCACGAAGAAAATAGCTGCAAAATGTATGTTCAGCATACCTATAATGGATTTATATATATATCATTGAGGCCTCTGTGTTGTACGTGCAGGAGATTGCATGCTTGACAGCTTCCGGGAAGACGCCTTCTTTTCTATGGGCTTCTTCCCGTTAGTGGGAGACTTGAGACTTACATCAGAAGTGGAAGACTTGGACTTGCCTACATTTAATAGAGTGCGACTGAGAGAGCTGGGGGGTTTGGAAGACTCTTTCGTCTCTGACTTTTTCTCACCTCCACGTGTATCTGCGGATGCCAGTGAAGACACAGCGTCTCCTGTCTTTGCGTTATCAGCACCGTTGTCCTTGGCTTGTCCACTTTGCTTGCACGTCCTCTCTGAGGGTTTTTTAGCGAGCAGGGTGCTCTTTCCCAAGTCAGCCGACCGGCGGCTTTCCCTTTGTCGAAGGGCACTCTTGAAGAAAGACAACCCTTTTTCCTCGGACTTGCTGCTGCGCTGCAGGTCTCTGTTGGACACGCTCGGCGAGCGCAGGCTCGTGACAGAAGAGCTGCTGCTTGAACTCCTCACAAATCTCCTTTCAACACGGTTGCCTTCACTGCTTTTGGAGAGTGAAGAACGAGCTACTGAGCTGCCTCGGATATTGTTGGCCATAGGGCTAGTGTGCATAGAATCTTTGCTGAAGCTCCTTTCCACCAGTCGTTTACGACTACTTGTAGTGCTTTTCTCTGCAACACTAGAATTCTTCTTTGCAGTAGGTGAGGGAGAAGCAGAGGATTGAGGTGTGGAGCGGACACATGGCTTGTGCTGCGGTGTTGCGTCTTGAGGCTTAGTTACTTCCCTTGCTTTGGAGGGAGTCCCGCTGGGTGTTGTGGTGCTTTTCTTTACATTTGCACTATTCTCTTTAGTCGTGGTCAACTTCTTGCCTTTAACAGGTGTACTGGAAGACGTCTCGGAAGCGGCAGACTTATAGGTGGAGCACAAACGTTTTTTAGAGGTTTTCTCTTGCTCCACTTTGCTGGAGCACTTCGTGGAACCGGTGATTTCTGCCTTTGAGGCGAATCCTCCAATACTGCTCTTGCGTTTCTGTTCTTTGGAGGGAGTTGCTTGGGCGGGTAGTATGTTTTGGTCTATAGCTGTGATCTGGTTGTTGTTTTCAGATGCCTCATTTTTGCTGCTCTTCTTTTCTACTGGAGTGGGAGCCCTGCAGTAAATCATGTCTAAGAACCTTTTATTATTGTCCTGGTCACTGACGTTGCTCTCCATCATAGACAATGGAGTCCTGCTGCCAAAGTAGCGTTCGTGTCTGCTGTAGCTGCCGAAACAGGATGTGGAAACCTTGTCATCGCAGGCCTCTCCTATCCTCTCCAGTGGAGGTGAACATCGAGAGTCCAGGGAGAACCGTGAGGGGGAGTTTGATCTCATTTGCAGCTTCGCAGAGAGAGACCAGGAAGGCTTTATTCCACTGTCGCTGAGGGCTAAGGGACTCGCAATGGAAGACCGGGAGGACAAGCTCTGACGCTGAATGCTCCTCACAAAAGGACGGACAGAGAATCCTCCTGATACCGGGGAAACAGAAAAGGCACATTTTTAGCTTGGTTCTCTGCAGGCATGCACATGCAGAACTCCTAGCAACCTGGATAATATCTTAATTGGCCTAAAGAGCTTCCGGAAATCCCAAGTCTATGCAAATTACAAAAGTTTTAGAAAAACTACAATTTCAGTGCTGCTAAAATAAATCCTTGTAACGAGGTCCAAGAAAATCCATAGAAATATTTAACATAAAATATAGTTTATACAGCAAAATGCATTACATAATATATATGCTGGGATCTTTGAAAGCATCAGTTAAACACAGGTTTGCCTGTTCAACATTTTGGGACGATGCTAACCCTGTATTCTGGAGGATTACATAAAGCCTGCATTTATATTAACCACAAGACATAAGTTCAAGCCAGCATCTGTTTCAAAAAGGATTCTATTGGAATGCAAGGTTTCCCATTCTGCTGCGCATGCTGTCTTGTTTGTCTTTGTAGTAAAAGATGAAATATTAAACTTTGGTTTCACCCTCAAAGTTTCTGCTTTGATCTTTTGAATTTTTCCTTCTGCCTTAAAAACAAAAGCTCTGAGAAACCTTAGAGGCATCTTTCGAATCCAAAATAAATATCGTTAGTGGAACGAATAGTGTACTCTTCGTTCAAAGGTTTGTGTTGCTGTGGAAAACACTGCATCAACCTAACATGTGTCTATGAAGATTTTCTCTTTTCTCATCATGCATATAGCCTTTTTGTACCAATTTTAGTCTTTGGATTAAAAGAAAAAACTTTATTATAGTAAATTGCATTATTATAACATGGTGTTGCTTCAGTAAGGTGTAACAACACACACACACAAAGCAGAGACATCAAAACTGACATTGTGACATCACTCGCAATAAAAGAAACTGCACTCACCATCATCCTCATTGCGTTCACCGGGAAACTCTACCGACTCAGCCAGCGAAGCCAGAGAGGTGCGTCTGGACGAGGCTCCGGAGGCCAAACTAGCAGGTCTGCTGCCAGGCAATCTGTTGACCCAGTGATCACACAGGGATGAACTGGTGGAACCTGAGGGGGAAAAAAAAGTTTAGCACAATTATGACCCAGTTACCTATTTCAAATAAGGTCATATTCCGCTAACAACTCTGTGAACCTGCACATGTTGGTTGATGAACATTTAAGTTACTCCACCGTACAGCACATGAAACTGTTTGTGTCTGTCTATTATTCAGTCATAAAATTTTGGCGCATATGGAATAACTGATGGTGCTGCCTCTGGTTTCAGAAACTGAAGCCAATGCAGAAGTGTCTGTATTCTCTTGTATGGCCATCAGAGGCCGACGTTTGTATGTACAGTAAACATTTCCCCAAGGATACTATTTGAAGTATTTCTTTGCAAATTATGTTCCAAATTAGCGTGCATTGGACAATAAAGGTTATATATTGGGGTGTGGATACTTTGTGATTGACAGCTAGCACCAGGTAGGTACATGGTTGACTGAAATGCATTAGATGTTAAAATACACTGACCAGCAACAGAGCTGTTGGCTGACCAGGAGGGAATAGCGGTCCTCCGCTGGTAGAAGAGTATATAGGCCGTCTGCTGACACACGTCATCATCAGCAACTGGTGAAACTTCACTGTCATCAAAGCAGTACCACTGACCATCAATGGAGTTCTTACAATAAGCTGCAGACAAACAACAACAATAAAACAATGGGTTACATAGATGGTAAGAAAAATTGTCCTGATATTTATTTTATTTGCAACTCTTTGTATTACCGGTGTAATGGCCTCCATGCATGTTGCCATGGTGGTTGCACACAGCGTACAGGTCATATAGGTAGTCATCAGGGTTTCTTCCCAGACCGTAGGGTCTTCTCCATGGCGACCAATGGGAAGGCAAACTCCAGCTGCTCTGACTCCTCTTTACCACATGAGGTGCCATGTCCATGCCCATCAATGGGAACTGCACCATGTTCTGCATTTTCACCCTCCGGTCACCCTCCTGAAAGACGAGCATGTGATACAGAAACGGATTAGCATTCGAATCAATTCTCATCTTAGGCAACACTTCAGTTTTTTTTGCAAAATGCTTGAATACCTGTCTGAACCGCTTGAGATGCAGTATGAGTACATCCGGCAGCGTCCACAGGCTGAGCTTAATGCGGCCCTGCTGCAGCTGCTTGCAGTGGGGACAGCGCCAGGCGTCGTCTGGGGCCAGCTGAAACACACACACAGCCCAAGCAGCAGCCATCAAGGGCAAACTCTAACCACACTGCTTATAAAATAGGCCTCACACAGGATGAGGCCCAGAGTTTTCCTCTCCATTCTCCTCTAGAACGTTCACAGGCGAGTCAAACCACCGTGCATATGTACGTCTGTGTTCAGGATTTAGAGTTTCATCCAAACATAGCATTAAAAGTCAAATAAACTAAAATACAGTGAGTGAAAGGCTTTTTGAACTTTAGTGGAAGAATAATAAACCATTGAGGAGGAGACAAATGCGTGGCCATAAGTCAAATCATACTGACCACTAACATGTGTGAAGGCAAATTTAAGATTAGTTTTCTCATAAAATATTACCTGCTCCTCCTTAGTGTAGAGCTGGAAGCACTGAGCGAGGGTGCAGGCCTGCGGCTGGCGGTGATGTTCTCTGTGCAAATACACGCTCTCGGCATCAGGGATGTACTCCTCTTCAGTGTGTCCAAACAGACTGTGAGAGGAAGAACCACAGTTGGTCATTTATTCAACAGACATGTAAAGTTCTGCTGAGACATTATATTAGTTTATTGCATCGGACTGTGGTATTTATTTACCCTTATTTATTTAAGGAAAACAAAACAGTTGTTGGTGACATTGTTAACATATTACTTTAGACTTCTTCATTGGTCCAAAGAGCTGTAAGCTTAAACCTGGCTGAGAAACAGCACAGATTCCACATGATTGCTTTAAAAACTCAGTCCTTAGGATCATAAAGACCCATGAAGAACATTTTAACAAAAAGCAGAAAAGGTCACACGATTCACAAAAAATGTGTTGGTCGTCTACACTCTCTAATGAGGACTTACCATAACTCTGATAAACTGAGTGCTTCAGTCCACAGAACTAGATAAAGTAAAACAGGATTTTGTCTTGTATGGATGCCATCACTTGATGGGGCATCATTCAATATAACACAAAACAAGATATCTGATGGCAAATCTCATTTATTCAATTTAAGAGTCTAATTTCCTAGAAAATGTACTAAAATGAGTGGTATAACCGGTTATTTGGCGTAAACATCTCTCTTGAATTAATAAGTTTGCAATGAGCTTTTTTTTTTATTCCTTAAATCGATGACTTGCCCAAGAAAGTCAGCTCCAACTTAAAGCATACTTTTGCTAGATAGCATCCCATGGTTTTATCTGAGCTTTTTTTCAGTGTTTTAACTGTGATTTATTTGTTGCCATGCTTATTGTGAAGCACGGTGTTGCTGTGTTTCAAACAATGATACATAAATAAAGTTTATGATTAATAATTAATATGATTCATATTAAAAATGCAAGCGTGGTTGTCTGGGCCCTCCCTCTCCAGGATTTAAGGACGACATCCATCTCCTCATTTTCCAAAAAAAGTTCAAAAAGTTGAATGTAATGTACTGAATTGTTTCAGGTTGTGGAAGTTTGTGATATCACAAGAATGCAGAAATAAAAAATAACAATTGGAGGAAAAAACGGCATAATGAGAATAATAATAAATGTTATTATTTGTCACTCACTAATCCTTTGTCTCTTTGTCCCACTCAACCACAATCTTCACATGTGGCGGTCCACCTTGTCCACAGGACTTGTACGCTCTGTAATGGAAATAGATGATGTCATTAATAAAAGGAGTTTCAAATCGTCATTATTTATTCATGTCACTGTAGGTGGTGAAAAACTTTGTCTTAGTGTATTAGTGGGCAAACTGAAACAGTGGTCAGTGTGAGAGGGTGGGTCAATCAAATTACAAAAACAATTACATTCTTAAAGAGCAGACATAAAAACAAATTCAATTGTATTGACTCAATTCACAGTAGTGCTGCAACAAACTATTATTTTCTCAATTAATTATTTGATCAGAAAATGTTCCGAAACCTCAAAATTATATTTTCAAATGTCCTTTTTTGTCCACTAACTAACTACCTAACTAACTTAAATGAGTCAAGTTTTTAATGCTTTCTTTGAAGTATGGAACAAGGTAACCAGAAAAAAAAATCGGAGAGCTTCTTGAGGATTGATTTAGTGATCGATCAATTAATGATATATTAATCGGTCAATCGTAGCAATTCACAGCACATTATGACATTTGTAGTTGTCCTGAAAGCACCTGTCGATTTGTCAAAGTAATAAACACGCCTTAACAAACCAGCAACGTTCCAACTTGTTTTATTATTAATAACTAATCAGGATGTAGGTTGACAAACCAGGCATGTTAACAGTCAAATGTCCTGTTAGGACATGCTGTCTAATGAGAGAAACAACAACAAAAAAGATTAGCGGAATATTTGATTTTGACGTCCCTCGATTAGCCAAGATTACTTCTGCCTTTACTTTTGTGGTCATAACAGAATGAAAACACGATGTTTGCTTTGATTTCTGTCAACTTAATTTTTCAGGAATAGTTACACTGTGAATGCAAAAGACAAAACACAACATTACTGAAACCCTCTATGCAGAGGCGATTCATTATTCATATTGTCACACTACACACTGGTGTTACGTTTATTGTGTGCTTTTACTTGGCTGCATTCGTCTTGATGAAATTTCAGACTATTAAAAATAATTAAAAATGGAAACTTGTCTTTTGATTCGATAGGCTATGATTTTGTCTATATGGTTCAACAGTTACAAGGGTGCTTTAACTGGGTTTCAGGTTTTGTTTTTTTGTTTGTTTGTTTTTTTGGTGGGGGGGCGGTCTTTTAAGGACTTTCTTTTCTTATCTTTTATCTTTTCTTATCTTATTCTGCAAAGCACGTTGTAACCTTGTCCTGTAAGTGCTACAGGGAGAATTAATATGATAGTCTTTCAAAATTAGCTGCAGCATTGTTTTGGTGATATGGTAATAATACAAATTGTCAGAACTGACCTTTCGACAGTTGGGTGGCACAGCGGTCGCTCATCTTGGGGGAGGAGGTAGGTTATACCAACAACACCAACCACCCGAAGACTGAATGGTCCCACCTACACATAGCAACAACACCACTGTCAATAATTCTGTGAGAGCAGAGCTCACAGTTTACGCGCAGTGTCCAAACATCTACCTGGATGTAGACACCAGGCCTCAAAAGATGACGCATTTTCTCCAGGATCTCTTTTTGGAGTCCATCCCAAGTCACAGTGCGCTCCATGTACAGTACAAAAGGCAGACCAAATCTAAAACAACATAATGCATCACTATTAGCTGTTATCAAGTTCTCAGTGAGTTTTAATTTCACATCACAATTTGACAATAATCTACAGCAGTGGAGTTGAACAGCAGGCTGAATAGGATGCTCCTTGACTTCCATGCTGGCCGTTACCAACTGTTGTTATCTGTCATCTTCATTTCTTTTTTTAAATGAATAACATTTTATCCACTGTACTTCATTATGACAAATTGTATGTTAATTTCTAAGAGACTAAAAATAAGAATAAAATAAATAAAGATAAAAGTATTGTGGTACCTTTTTCCTTGGTGGCCAGTACAAGCTCTGTTACACACCAATAGGATAATTTTTTCTGGTCCCAGGTTTTTATTGGGAGATGCAGTTACAGGAGTCGTGGCCCCCTGCATGAAAGACGGCGTCCTGCTGATTTCAGTCCCATACTTCAAGTTGTTATGATTCAGGTTTGCAAGGAGGCTTCCTGTGAGCAATTCAGAAAACAAGCATATTTAGATTGTGTTCTGATTATCAGGTTGAAGAAGCAATATGTAAAGGGTAAAGGAAGCATCACCTCGTTTTGTGCGTATGTTTTCCAGTTTGAAGGTCTCTGGTGTCTCGAAGGCAAAGATGGAATCGCTCTCTTGAATTATTTCCAGATCGTCGTCGTCGTCACAGAAAGAACGATGGAAACCATCATAGTACATTTCAGTCAAGACAAACTGAAAAATAAGAAACAAATAAATTAGAAACTGTGTATTTATATTGTGATTCCAAAATAAGCACAGTCTCAGTTTCACTGCACATGCAGCTCTGGCTGTCACTGACATTTACTCTCATGGCATTTTCACCCTGTCACTTTCCATCAATGTTTGCACTCTGCTGTTGCAGCCCTCAGGAAAAATGTGTTTATAAACCTGTTACGCTCCAACTGTGTATTGAGCTCACTCTATAAAGAAACCTGACTTTCTTTCTTTCTTTCTTTCTTTGTGTTGAGCTAACACTGTGTGACTGTAAAGATATAGCCTCGTTGTGACAGACCCTGAGCTGATAAATGACAGGAATAGCACCTGGTCCAGTGGGATCTTGGTTTCACGTGACACAGCATCTCGGAGGCGATAGACGGTGCTGTTGAGGGGAACAGCTACTCCAATCCTCATACAGTGAGAGTATTTCCCCTGGTACACCACAGTCACATACAGGGGCCTGGAAAAACAACAAGGCATCATAAGTAATCCAAGTAGGACTGCAACCAATAATTCTTTTCATAACTGATTAATATGTCGATTATTTCCCCAAAACCTCGAAATGATGAGGTCACAAACCACATTATTCAGTTTTATTTGTAAAGAAACCAGAAAATATTCACATTCGAGAAGATGAAAAATAAGAGGATTTTTTTAATTATTAAATAAATGCTCAAACTGATTAATCGACAATAAAAATAGTTGAGAATTATTTTCTCAGCAAGCGGGGTCAATTTTAATAAACACCAAAAGGACAGCTTTATTTACTTCACAAAAGCATGATTTTGTAGTGTTTCCTTCTTGGTTTTTTATGTATGTAAAAAAGTATCACAAAAATATATTTGACATACTATAAGTAATAAATGCACAGATGGCATAAATACTGTTTAAGGTCCCCGTATGGCATTGTTCTTACAGCAAAGCAAACACTGTATTTTGAAGCATTTAAAAAAAGCTGAAATAAATACATTTGCTCTACACTCATATCACACTGACTGCATCAGAATAAATCGTTTAAGCTGTTTTTCCCTGCACTGCAGAAATGCAGAAAATAAATGAGCACACTGATGTTTTGCTTTTTGAAAGTGCAGGTTCCTCCCTGTGCCTTTTGTTGCTCCTTGTAACACCCTCAACCCCCCCCCCCCCCAAAAAAACATGTTACATTCCTCCTGAACCACACATACGCACAAAGGTATTTGCTCCAGGTCCTTGTGAACTTGTGCACACAAACACATGCATATGTAAAGGTGAAAGGTGTCCGTTTTTTTTGGAAAGCTGTATCTTGCAGCTCAGTTGTGCACTCACCGTGTGTGTGGTAGTGGGATGGGTAAAGAGATGCAAAGGAAGGGATCAAATGTATTGCTCTGCTTTTGGCAATGTGGACAGGTGAGAGAGGATCTGTTAAGAAAAACAAATACATTTCTCATTCAAGCAAATTATATGAACACTGTGGGGTAAAGGACACAGAACCTCTACTGGACATAAAGCCTACCTGTACTGAGCCTGAAACAGTTCCTGTACAAACGACCCAGCAGAGAGAGGAGGAGAAGGCCCCTCGATGCTTTGATCATCTTCTTCAACGGGGGGCTGAACAAACACACAGGTTTCATGAATCAGATTTAGAAGTCAGACATAATACCAGACTATCAGTGCTAATAAGCTAGCACCAAACAGCCTTCACCTACCCTGGTGTTGTTACTCAACTGTCACGTAAAATCAAGAGAAAACAAGTTGAGGCAAGTCAAGCTCAAGTGAAAGCAGCTGATAGACCAGAATTACTAGTTAAAATATATTGCAATGTAATTATTGAAAACGCAACTACACAAAGACACAAACACCAGTCTTGTAATTCACCTTTATAGGAGGCCTGCTGTTAGGGTTCACCGTGTTGAGATCCTCATGTACTCTGTCCAGCAGCCACAACAGAAACTCCTGAGCATCGTGCTGAGCGTTCCCTTTAAACTGAGTGGCGTTTTTTGACACTGCATTCTGAAACAAACCATGAGACCCTAACGTTACAATCCATACCATGTTACAATGTCGGCACCTTTTAATACAACACAATGAAACTCCTTTATTTTCCCTGAAAATAACAGCTTCAAACTTCTTTTTGATGGGTCTTGCCATCTCTGCCCCTGCACTGTGACTTAGTTTGGTGGATGTATATATAATAATGTTAATAACAGACAATAGCTCACACATAGCCAGAATCTGAAGAGTAAAAAGGTCATCCCACATCTGCTTTCATTGTGGCATGTCTACTTCAGCAAAAGCATGTCCAGCAAAGTTACATTGTGTTGCTTTAAGTGACATCAACAGTGTCGGTCATTAGGTTTGACACGCACCAACTAACTGGGAAGAACACTAATGAAGGACAGCAAAAACCTTTAAACATCTAATTTTATAATAAACATTAGTATTGGTGTAGATATTCATCTACATTAGTATCAAAACCAACATTGCCATCCTCTGTACTGTGTTTTTTGTTTGTTTGTTGGTTGGTTTTTAAATCAGACAAGAATTATTTATGACTGAAAATGTTGTTTCACCTAAAATCCCAGACTGAAGCTGAGAAACCCAGTGTTATAGATAGTGTCAAGTATGTTCTTGGGTATCAGTATCAAGTTCAGGAATTACAGTATTGTGACAACCCTGTTTACAACTGATATTTACACCTGGGACACGTGTCTTATTGCAGACTAAGAGTTTTTCTTTCCTTGTAAAGACTCAATGACAATTACTCTTACCTTGAATTCTCTGCTATGCTGTGGTGTATACTCAAACGTCCATAAAGCCCGGACAAGTCCTGACAGTTGCTCTGTGACCTCTCCCTTGGCCAGAGGACCTTTCCTCTGCAGATGCACACCATTTGTCTTCGGCTTGTCTTCATCCCCCTCCTCATCTTTGTAGTGCTCCAGGACCAAGTACTCGGCGAAGAGTTCAGTGTTGCTGAGACACTGCAGGATTGCATTCATGAAGCAGGTATTCCCGTGATTTTTGAGACCTGACACTCCAGGCACTCTGTCCCCGCAAAGTAGAGCCCCCAAGTCCCCATCCTCCATGGGCACATCTTTACTCCCGGATTTGAAAGTGGAAAACCCTCCATCATCCTTGTCCTCCTCTGTTGGCACCTCGGATCCAAAGTGTGATAAGGCTGTCAGTGTCCTCAGGAATCTGCTCATAAAACTGCCCACAGATCGCACTGAGCCTCGCCTGAACAGCTTCTTGCTGAAGCTCGACTTCTTGTCCTTGGTTGCGGCTTTGCAAGACATGATTTCTGTACTACAGCTCTCAGACAGGCGTGCTGTACAGAGTAATAACCATCTCTGCGGCTCCTACATGCTGCTCCATCACCATCAATATTCTATATTTACACATCGATAACGCCAGCGTTAGGTGTGTAATCGAATTTGAGCGCGTAGTAACATTTTAAGTAGATGGTTCGTGTAATAAAGCATGCAGCAAAGACAGAGTGTTTACCTTCAAACTTGCGAAAAAAAAGCGTTAGCATTTCGTGCACTACAACCATTCCCGTGAAGCTGGCCGAGGCCAGTTACGTAAAAAGCGTATCGTTTACATTTCTCGGCTCTGCTGTTTGTGTGCGGCGCTCGCTCCACAGTCACCTTGTTTGTGTTGTTTTGCGGTTTGACTTCCTGTCCCGCAGCAATGAATCGACAGCGGTTATGACAAGAGCGAGGACGGCTCAGCGGCGCTGGCTAACGCTAGCGCTAGCTACAATAACAAGAGCCGCGGAAACCGCGACAGTCCCTCTTTGCCAGGACTTCCACATCCGACAGAGACCAACAGTCCGCCATGGTGTGCAGCCGGGTGCACTCAAAGAAAAGTCCGTGTCCGAGCTTTCATAAACCTCAAAGTGCTCACATTTTTGGAGGTACGTTCGGACTAAGCTCCCAAATAGCAGAATCGTTTTTTTCACTTCATGTTCTTCTTGCTATGCTGTTGGCATCTGGTCGTAGGTTTGGCAACTGCACGGGCGCCTCCTACCGGACTGGAGTTAGAACGACAGCCTGCATAAATATCCTTTAGCTTAGATCAGACAGACAAGATAGATGGATCATATCTATCTAAGATGCAAAATATAATAATTACAGGTAGAGTTAAAAGATAAATAAACCACAGAACTAGGAAAAACACGTTAATTATAATACATAAAATCATCATAGATCGTTGTGTAGCACTGCATAAGAGCATCTAACAGATGGATGGATAAAACAAATCAAAGTGAGTGTGCTAGTTTCAACAGATGTGTTTTCAGACCTAATTTGAAAGTCAAAGTTCTGGATATTGTCTAAGAAAATTAAAAATGTGCTTTTCACACTATGCTGTATGCCACAGCACTTAATGACAGAATCAGACCTGCAGTGAGTTAGCTTTTTGTTGCTGTATTGTATTCTTGTTTTTCTACAGCTGAATACAACACTTTTTTGTAGACAATTCCAAGTTGCTCCATGCTTTTAATGAGAGATTGCTAAAGAAATAAATGTGGATAAATCATTGAGTATAATCAAAGTTTTAAAAGTGAAATTATTTATATGTCA
Source organism: Microchirus variegatus (assembly GCF_963457635.1). Taxonomy (NCBI): domain Eukaryota; kingdom Metazoa; phylum Chordata; class Actinopteri; order Pleuronectiformes; family Soleidae; genus Microchirus; species Microchirus variegatus. The sequence continues at coordinate 21,337,142 of NC_139811.1, read as the reverse complement.
AAACAATAATAAAAAAAAAAAACAGGAGTAACTGGGTTACAAATGCTGTGTCTCTGTCAGTTCACTGTTCTGCCTGAGGGAGGCACACAAGGCATAAGAAACAAAAGAGAGGAGCGAGGAGAGGTGGAAGAGGTGAAGGATGTGTCCAAGATAAGTATATTTATTTATTGAGTATACGTTAAACAATAATTTCACAGCCGGCCTTTTTGTCCGCATGTGGATTTTGTATGTTAATACAGAAGCAGAGGTGGAAAGTAACGAAATACATTTACTCAAGTTACTGTATTGAATATTTTTTTGTGTGTATTTTGTAATTTTTAAGTACAATTTAAAATCCGAATTTTGTGTTTTACTTGAGTACGTATTGACTCAAGTATTGTACTCAGTTGCTTTATAAATCCTATCCGTTACTGAGTAAAAATAATAATTCAGCACAATGAAGACCTACAGGGGGAAAATATACACCAGAACCAGACCAATGATGATGTGATTATCACCAGCACTGGCGGCGCGTGAACATAGAGGGCGAGCGCCAAAAGTGACGTAATATCCTGTGTCGTCCCGGGCGCGTGAGCTCCAAAATAGTTTTGGATTTCTGACTGCTCATATTTCTACTACCCTCACACCCCACGCAAAGTAATTTTTACTTTAAGTACATTTCAAATGAACTTTTTACTTCTACTTGAGTACATTTTCAGATGACTACTTTTACTTCTACTTGAGTAATATTTCATCAAAGTATTGGTACTTTTACTTGAGTACAATATTTTAGTACTTTTTCCACCTCTGTACAGAAGTGATGTGTCTTTGCATTACAGTGTTTCTTTATGAAGTGGAATTGCACCACTGAAGCGTTTATGTCCACATCTGATTATGTGAAATAAAATAGTCAGAATATTATATAAACAGTAGACTCAACATGGAGCAGAGCCTTTTAATCAAGATGAATCATCCCTCTGAACGGACAGTACAAGTGTCTTCTTTATCACTTAACTGTGTGGAGAGACGAGATAAATATAATAGAGAAGAGGGGGCAACACCCACAGTTATCACAAGAACAGTTGGTTTTAATGATGCCAAATGAAGCTTTCGATGTTGAAAAGAAAGAAAAGAAAAAAAAAAAGAATCACACTTGTCTTATTACCAAGGCAGGAAATCATATTGACCATACGGACAATCTTCAGTTTTCACTGTTGAAACAAAACAAAAAAAGCTGGATTCAATTCAGAATTTTTTTTTAAAGATGAAGCATTCCAAAAAAAGTATTCATGTGCAAAACATTCCATTCTTCCCAAGATACATTATATGTGGCTTAAATATTGTTTTGCAATTTTAAAGGTTTGAAACCCAAAATATGGACACCTAATAATTCACATACTGTCAATAAAACGTGTGGGGAAAGGAGAGAAAGAATGTCTGACGTGTTAACATTAAGTTTACATCACCATGTACTTTCGTTTTGCTGAGTTTGTTTTTCATTTTAGGCCATGTTGAAGCCTTAAGGGCAGGGGTCAACTCAAATGACCTTGGGGTCACTGAGCATTTAGTCTTGACTGGCCAGTAGATGGCCAGTCAAGTGAAAAAAAATCAAGGAAGTCAAGGAAGGATCCTTGGCCGTTTCTCAATATCCATACTTGTCCGTACTTGCGTACTCCCATACTTGTGAAAATGTCATCAGCCTCAGTCCAATTCTGTTCCAATTCTCAAGAACACGAGCAGCGAGTACGGTTCTCATACCCGGAAGTGTTCTCGCTCCGCCCATTTTATTTTAAGTATGCATCGGGTGGTGACTTGAGCGCACTTGGGAAAGCCATATATCCCAGAATTCATTTCGGCGGAATAAACAGGATAAAATACTAATATAAACCTGAAATAAATATTTTTTCTGTGTCCCGGAACGCAGTTTTAAAATAGATTTGTTGTTGACATGTTGTTTATCTGTTTTCCACATGGTACTGTATATTTAAATAAACATGAATTAATACATAAGTTAAATATTTAAAATGTGAAAATAACAATATATGCATGCATTCATTAAAACTATTTTATATGTTCATTCATAAACACTGTAGGTGGCGGTAATGAGGCTTAAGTGCTTGGCATCACCCACCGCTGTTCCAATTGAAGAGATCGTACTTGGCGAGTATGTACTCCAGTCGTACTTCTCAAGTATGTACTTCCCATGTATTCAAGTACTTACTGGCATACTTGGGTATTGAGAAAGGGCCCTTGCGTGAATAATTTAAAGGATGTTAAGTTATCGACTGTAAGAACAAGGACTTTGCACAGAGAATTTGTGTGAACTACCCACAAATCTCCGCAGCTGTTTATCCAGCGATCAATGACGCAGTGACACATGGAATCTTGCCTTGTATTTGTGGGTACCAACTTGGATGAATGAGGTCAAATTCACTATAACCAATTGGTGTGTGTACAAATATTACTCGTTCTAATTCTTCTAATTCAAATTATTTTCTAGGGAAGGACCATTGACTTTGAGAATTATTAATTAAGTGCCCGGGGAATTAAAAGTCTTAAATCCCCCAGAATCTGCTGGATTTAGGCATGTAATTCAGTATTTTACTATCTTTTGTGTTGTTGTTTTTTCCATGTATTTGGGTAATAACTAAACATTTTCCCCTGCTCTATATGAATTTAACAGTCTTTCACTGTGGAGGTATTTGGAACGCTGATATTAAGTCATGAATCCCACATGCATACATACATATGTAGCTCCTCATAAGCAGAACAAAGTGGGTCAAATCTGAGCGGGTGCACTTGTGAACCTGTCGGCACGTCTGCCAAACCAGTTGACAACATTAAAACCATCAAAAAATGAAGTTGGTTCCCTCTGTTGCACTTGTTTACGTAAGTGTTGAGCTGCTGAACATGATGACGAGCACGGCGTTTTGAAGGGAACAAAATAACTAAAAATTTGCAATCAAAACAAAGTCATTTTGAAAAACCTGCTCGATCTCTTTTCCACTGAGATACATGTCGTACATATTCATTAGAGGGATGAAAAGGAAAGAAGTAGTAATTGGAATGTATTATTATTTAATTGATACATTTTTCACAATTAGTGCAGGAATTGCAGAATCTATTCAAACAATACCAAAAAACACATAATTAGAAATGTAATATTCACTGCATTTGCTTTTTTATTGAACTGTACCTTTAACAAGAAGGAGTCCTCTGCTTTTCCTGTCAGTTGTAACCAAATCTTCTGCTTGTTATTCTCCGTCAGCACATCAGTTGCAGCCAGCTGGGGGAACTTCTCTAATGATGTGTCCATGGAAACAAGGCAAAGGGTCACATGTGGCTCATCACTCAACATGGGAAAAGTCTCCTGTCTCCTGATTTTTTTTCTTCTCTCAAATGGTGTCAAAACACATCAAAATGAAAGAGGTCAGTGCTTTGGAGAATGTTTTTGTGTTTGCGCGTCCACTCCCAATCAGTCATCCCGTAAACTTGCATTAACGAAACACAAAGCAGCATTAAAATAATCAACCGAGGCTCTTAACATTTATTATCCAATCATGGCCCATTCAACGATCGAGTATTGATCGCCGTTTGATTTGAACTGAAAAAAAAATAGGGGATGAGGAATTAATTCTGAATGCCAGGCAGCAGCAACGTCTTGAATGACGCCAGTGTTGTTGTTTTTTAACCTTTTTAAGACATCTGATGTTTGCAGTGGGGATGTTTGTGCTATTTCCACAAACAGAGCAGTTATCTAGATATAGAAAACCAATTTCCAGTTCCCCACCCCCCACCTAATATTTGGGTTTAAATAGTTCCACGTCCTCCGGTGAATGCTTCAGAAACTCCTCTTTTTTGGTATTTTAAATAAGAGGAATGATATTACTGTAATAGAAAAGATGTGGACAAGCGTTGATGCTGATGGGGGGGGACGCACTGGTGAATTATCAGTTCTTCATCATGAGATGGCTGCGGCTCCTGTGATAATGGCCACGTGTGAAATCATGCCTGTGCTTAGAGAGAGAGAGAGAGAGAGAGAGAGAGAGATAGGGAGAGAGACACCTCTCCCTGCAAGTATGTAATTAATGTTCCTGTGCCTATTTAAAGCATTCGTGCCTTTTCTCGCGTGTGCAAACAGATGAGTGGGAAAGTGCCTGACATGTTCTCTATGATGTTCACCATCCACACAACCGTCTTCACATGTGCTGTCAATATTACTGTGAGACACCGTCACAACAGGTGTCAGCGGCCAGTATTCTGTGTGTGTGTGTGTGTGTGTGTGTGTGTGTGTGTGTGTATTGTATTTGTTACCTTTTTAGGACCTTCTCGCTGGCATAAACACTGACCTCGCCAGGACCTGTCGTCCTCATGGAGACCAAAACCTGGTCCCATTGAGGCAGAACCTTATTTCCGAGGAACTGGGCGGAGATTGTTGTTAGGGTTAGGGTGAATTCCAATTCCTTGCTTAACCCTCAATCTTAACCCTCAATCTCAAAAATGTGTGCTCCCTCTAGTGCAAGTGCTGTCCCGATTCTCAGAAAAATTAAGTTGAGGGGCAAGTTTAAGGGCTGTATCGCCCTCAATATTGAGATTTTCCGAGACCACCCTTGGGAACAAGGGACCCAGAATGCATTGCGTGTTTTCACATAAGAAGATGGCGTCGAAAGCAGCGAAGCGAGTGCGATAGAAATGAAGTATTTTCTTTGTTAATAGAGATATAAAAATGATGAAAACCATTGTATTATCTTAGTTTAGGCTCATATTATGGATTACTGACGTTATTGTTGTGTAACATTTATTTTTATTTTACGATCTTTTGTTAATAGCCGGCCGGTGCGGACACGCGATCGTTTGCTATGGTTTACTTTTCAATAAGTCGTGGTGTGTGGTAACTGTCAGCTGAATATGTCCGTGGTTGTGGTATTTGTATGAGTATCATCTTATAACTAACTGACAACCTAATAACTTGACTGAAATAAAATAACAAATAAATAATCGTGACATAAATGTGTTCTTCTTCTTCTTCTTTTTTGGAGTTGACAGACTGGACGCAGCTTTCGCGTTATTCTGCCCCCTACAGTCTGAAGACGTATCTGCATTTAAGGGGTGTCCCATTTCTAAGTGACAAAATAACCCTCAACACTTGGTTTTGAGAGCCAGTTAAGATTAAGGGTTGAGCTTGAGGGTTAAGATTGAGGGCTAAGATAGGAATTGGAATTGACTCTTATTGTCCTACACGCACATGTGTTCATGTTGCAAAGACCTAAATCTGTTCACATTATCACATTATGGGGACTAATGTCTTCCTTATAGGGACACAAAACAGGTCACCATAATGTAAATGATTACATATGTGAAGACATGTTGTAAGGCCAGTGCTAGTTATGGTTGATGGTCAAATGGTTGAAAATATTTTTAGTCAATGTCCTCTGAAGTATGGAAACCACACTGCGTGTGTTCGAGTGTGTGTGTGCGTGCGTGTGTTTTCATGTCCCATTCAAGTGTTGCTCGAAAATAACGGCATTGAAAATACCGTTTGACCAAATGAAGCACAACAGAGTGTCAGTGTGACTGACAGCTGGACCTGGTTCACCGACGTCGCCATGAGAATTGTGTTCGGCGACATCCCTCAGCAACAGTCAACTGATGCCTTCAGGTGCACACCGTAAAAAATCCAACTTTTCATATTCACCTCAAAAAGAGCGCTATATGTTTCAAGCAACCAAAACCGAAACCTAAAAAGAAAATTGCTCGTAATTTAAGTGTAACTCTTTTGTGGCCAGTCAGAGCAGAGGCACTAATGCTGTGTTCCATTTACTTTGGAATTCAGAAGTCAGAACTTGGGGAAACAAGAAGCTAGCCACTCTTGGCAACACCTGTCAACAACATATTGCTCTATACATTTTGCACACACAAACAGCGTAGCAACATGTCCACTGATATCAATTTAACTGTGCAAGGTGTGAAAATGATTTACTGTGAAACAAATAAAACACGATTGTAAACAGTGCTGTAAGTGGGCTGGTACGCTGGATTTCCACTGGGCGCAGTCGCCATTGCTGATCGCTTCCATTCCAACCAATGAGAGCATTTCCACGGGCAGCGTGCCAGAAGTGGCTCGCTGTGCTGCAGCGCTATTGATAGGCAGCGGTTCAGTTTTTGCCATTGCCGTTGCTAAATCGCGTCAAGCTCAACAGAGCAGATCGCACCAGACAGCAAGTCCGACACAGAATCAAAGTAAAACACTTCCGCCCCCCTTTCAAAATAAAACACAATACGCAGGTCATAGCCTATCACAACTAATTATACTAAGTATATGAAGATCTTATTCATCAATAATATCAATGTTGTGGGTCCTCCTAAATCTACACTACACTACACTGCAATCAACCCGTGGTTGCTCGGCAGCTGAGACTATATTGACTGCAATGACTGGTAGGGGGCGCCACATGCCAAAACATGATTTCAAAACATAAACGCATAATGCAAATAGTTTGGCTGTACTGTTGTTGTTGGTGAGTTTAGTTTGTTATATGAACATTATTCCTGAATCTCTGTGACATATTAGGAGGATTTTATGGCCAGTTGATTTAGATTTATTACATAATGCACCTATAATGATCTGTTGGAACCGACCGCCCACCGCCTAAATTACCTGGCAACAGTTGTATAAGGAGAGTACCGGCACTTATTTTTTTCCACTTAAAGCACTGAGTGTAATTAATGTACAGCAGCAGAAAGTCCTATATCAAGGTTGGTGATGGAGCTCCAACTTTGTAAGTTGGTTCCATGGTTAAATATTCCACTGTTTGATCGTTTTTTTCATACAGTACATATACATACAAATTCATAAAATATGCAAAAGTAGTAGACATAGTAGTAGTAAACACAATACACAGACCAAAACATACAAATGTCTATAATTTTTTATTGTAGTTATTGTAATCATGATTAATTTGATTTGTATTACTTTATTTCACTTTTGTTCAACACAAAAAGTCCCTTTCACATTAAAAATAAATTTAAATTTAAAAATCTGAAAATCAATAAACGACCAATCAACATTTCACTTTTAGCTATCTTAATGGCTAACTTGTAATCTGCTAACCATGTTTACATTGAAAAAAGAAAGCAATAGTGAATGTTCATAGTCTAATAGTTGAATTTATTCAACTTAGATAAAGACAATGTTTAAATAGGATAACGATGGTTTCACAGAAGGTGTATATTAAACATTTTATTCTTCAAATGTACCTGGCACAGTTACAACAACCTCACCTTTTTTGAGATATGCTCGTAATTGTCATATTTCCGACAGTAGACACAGACAGTGAAGTGTCCCTCCCGCTTCCTCTGACCATATTTGGGCGAGCATCGGCGGCGCGTGAGCCCAGGAAACAAGAGCAGAGGGACTGAAATATGAACGTTTTCGTATGTTTTCCTCTTACAAGAAAAACATCCAACACGGTGCAGTGACTGAAGTTAGACCGTGACGACAACAGCGAGTTAGACACTCAGAGACACAGGGAGACACAGAGACACAGCTGTCCTGACATACAGGTGAGCTGAGCTGGGATTATTTCATCATTGAGCCCCTTTTTGGGGGGTAAAATTACGACTGTAGTTTAAAAAATGCGTCAGAGGCTGCTTAATTTGCACTTGTTGATTAGAGCTACTGCATTTTTTAAAGTTCTGTTTGTATATCTGTTTGTCTTCCACTTTTTGTTGTCAAAATTATATTATTTATGTCAGATTGTTGTTCTTTGAAAGGGAGACTTTTCACTGAATGGTTTAAACCACTGTTTTTGTTGTTGTTTTTTGTTTTGTTTAAAAAAAAAAAAAAAAAAAATGTGCATATGGTAATAAACTCCATATATATTGTGTGTCATAACCTGTCAAAAACCCAAGTTTTCCATCCTCATCTCATTTTAACATCAAGTCATCATGTAGCTGAAGTTATTTTTGAGTAAAACACAGATTAAGGTATAAACACACTGCTGATTTCAGTGAAAGGGTGCATGATTGTGTTGTTTTTGTTGCTGCTGCTTTATATGAAGACTCCACAGGTGGAAAGTGTTGTATAGCTTTGCTGCTTGTATCCATCGCTAAATGAACTGTTATTATAAAGAGTACATTTGCTAATATACCACAACATTAGCTATCAATTAAAAAAAAAAAAACACATCATACACACAGATGTAACACAGCTGGATGGCTCAATGTCACTTTTTCCAGTAATAGATCTCATATAATCTTTTTTTTTTTTTAGATAAATTCTACTCATAATTTTCTCTTTTCTTATTTTATCTTAAAATAAATCCACATAGCTCACATGATCACTGCATGTACAGTATGTGCTCCATGAACCATTTGCATGATATTCAGGGTTTTTGAATCGTACCAGATTTTAGGTTTTTCTTTTAACGATATCCGATTCCGTGATTTTGCACACGGATGCCAACACGTCTCATCCCTAACACTTGTGATTCTTCATTCTGAACCCCCGGAATCAAAAGTGGTGCTTTTGTTCTGACCTATTCACATCTATCGATCGTTGCTTTTAACCCTCTCTTAGCCACTCATGCACAGTTGGAGATTTTTTCACTCTGTGTGTGTGTGTGTGTGTGTGTGTGTGTGTGTGTGTGTGTGTGTGTGTGTGTGAATCAATTGCCGGTGCTTGTGCACACAGTCAAACGCACACTCATACCTCTCTGCTAGAGCTATCTTTACCCCCCGCTAATGGCAACAGCAACAGCGAACCTCTAATTTACCTGCATTTTAAATAATGACAGTGGTCAAGAGTGCAGCACATTTCACCTCCAGTCTCCTGTGTTCTTATTTCACTGTTCACTGTTCTGTGTATTTTAGCATGGCGGTGTTAGATGTATGGGTGGATATATGTGTGTTTAGGATGTTTTGCATCTGTTGGATGAACACAAAATACTCAAACCTACTCATTTCCAGTCATTTTAACTAAGTAAACGCCCCTCTTCTGCAGCATATTCTCCCCAATGCCAGATTTTGCGCTCCAAGTTGAAATGCGCGGGGGGTTAATTCAGTGATTTTGTTTTGATGCATATTGCGGTGAGTGAGTGCAGTGAGGTCTTGAGGCAATACGATGGAAAATCACCATGATTTGTGAAAGTTGTCCGTCAGACCTGAGCGAACATTGTCATTACAAAGTCATTTAACTCAGTGGTTGTCAAACCACCTGAGAAAATACTGAACTCTGGCAGTACACACCATTATTGGCAAGGTTTAAATTACAGTGGTGTAAACAGGTCGAGCAACATACTTTTCACAGGAGGTATTGGTGGTACAGGAACCACCGTTTTAGAAACCTGGGTTTAACCAATAACTGAAATCATCTTTGCCTGTTGTTTTCATATACTTTAAAGGATGAGACTCTGAGTGTAACTCCTTCTTCTGCCTTGTGGGGAGGTTATAACGCCACTTATTATGAGTCCATTAGTTATTAATTAAGCATCCCCTCTTATTATAACAGAGAGGCTCAATTCTGTCTTTAAAGGAGTGCCTCCACAGTGTTTTTCCTCTTGCTGCTCACTCAGTGAAATTATTAAAGTTATGATAGCGCCGTATAAATATAGTGTTGAGTTGTAGTGTTAATTATAGCAAGTGTGAGTGGTTGCGTGAACACAGCGTATCACTTGTATTGTTGCACAGTGTCTTGTACGGTCCGATTGATGTTTGAGGTGGCATCATTGCTTTTCCCTAAAGACTCAATAGCTGCTGGGTTTTTTTTTGTCTGCCAGAATGAAACAAAAGGGTGTATTATCTGCTGTATAATAAGCCCCTGCCATTGTTTAAGTTTGTGCGCAGTTGTCAGAAGATTTCTGCTTTCAGCTTTGGCTGTGGCGCAGACAGACGCCCTTTACCAAAGCTCCCAGCCCTCAGTTACGGAGGATTTTCTCTGGCTGTCAGTCAGTTTCCAAGCCAAAGTGCTCGTCATGTGCCTTGACAACACAACCACTAGATGCACTGTTTCGTTTTGCTGGATTATAGATTATGTGTTATCTGCAGGTGCATGCAGTATAGGCCACATCAATGACTGCATGTATGCATTTTTTTTTTCTAACTCAAATCCCCTGTAAAGCTTGTTAAAGGTTTAAAACAGAAAGTGACATTTTCATCCCCACAGTATGTCCACTAACATTGGTCACATAATACATTGATTGCCACTGATGAGGCTTTTGGTTTTGGCTTTAATGGTCTGATAGTCCTGGTTGTGTCTTTCAGAGACACTTCAGTATAATCTACTTAGAGACATGATTTGAATATATGTCTCCTCGGGCTCGTGCGGTTAACTGATGGAGGTCACAATGTGCTTTTTATTCAATAACATTGCTGTCAGTGTCATTATGGTTAATATCCTCCTCCAGGAGACTCGGAAGGAATGTAAGGCACTAAATGTATGCTTTTATAGAAGGAATACAGATGATTCTCTTTTACGCCCTCCTATTTAGCCCATTTTCCACTGGTAAAAAACCACACCAATAACCACAGATGTCTAGGGGCGTTAAAAAAAGGGGATAAACTAAAATACTGCAATATTTAATGGCATGACACTGTATTATTGCATGCATGTGCTGTAATTATATGGGAATATCCTCGACATTTGTTTACTATGGTGTTTTTTGTTGTTGTAGTAAATCCTCCGATCACTAGCTGGCAGCAGGCTTTAGTCCATTCTCTTCCTGTCCGACCACTCCACTTACCAGACAAAGAAAACTATATATTGTTTACATTATTATTTAGACATAGTTTATTTATTTTGTCTGTTGCGATATGAATATGTAAAATATATATTTATTTACTCCTCTGGTGAGTAATTTTTTACATCACAAATAAACTCAAACAATGTGTCATGAAGCAGGAAACGCAACAGAAGGAAGCACCGATGTTTGCGCAATCATCGCGTTCCACAGCATCACACTCGGTGTCTCCGATGGCAAAAGAAAGCAGAAGAAATTAGCACATTAATTACGCTGTTGTCATGAATGCCATTAGTTTAAATGACCATCGTGGAGGAAAGTTAAATATTTGTGGGTGGTAATGGTTTTATATGACCAGTGGACAGAGGACTATGGAAATGTGCAAATTTGTTCTACTACTGCTTGATTCTTGCAGTCTGGAGACTCACATTATACCAGTTCTGTTGCAACGTTGTGGTGTGCACTGTTCAAGCAGAAATCGAAAATCATTCAGTCGTCGTTTTCCTAAACACTGGTTTGTGAGATTGAAAATTGATGGCCGTTTTTTCCCGAGAGTTTCTTCTGCATTTGAAAGAAAACGTGTATAACTGCTAACATCTGTGTAAAAGCGCTCTGAAGTCTGCAGATGGAACAAACACTTTGAGAAAATGCTCCAGCACAAAGGATTAGTATAGTTTAAAAAGGTGTGTTAGTGAGAACCAAACAATGGCCATTGTGAAGTGACACTGCTGCTGCAGAACACAGCTCAAACACGGTCACTGTATTGATGTACTTCATATCTGGCAGTCTTTTGTCCTGTATGTGCACGTCAGGAAAGGGATAAGAAGTAGGAACAGTAGGTACACTGTAAAAACAAATCCATGACACTGAACATTTTCTGACATTTTATGGACCAATCGATTACTCGATGAATCGAGAAAATAATCAACGTATAAATTCATTATGAAAATAAGTGTTAGTTGCACCTCTAAAATATTTTTTTTACGATTTTGCGTAAATTTTCACCGAGATACGAACAGCTCATAACAAAAATACAGAGCAGTAGCAAACGGTAATTATTGTCTAAATCAGCTTGGGTTTTATAAGCTTAAGTCGAAAAAAGTGTTTGAAACTGAATGAATTCTGCACTAAAAACTACATTTAGAAGCCCTGGTTTCCTCAGAGAAGTGTAATTTCCATTTGTATTAATAAAATAAGCACATCAATTAAGACAAAAGACAAAAAACAACAATAAACAATGTTATTATGGTTTTCAAACATAATTTCTGATGCATTGATTGTACCCGTATGAATCGTAATTGAACCTATTGATTCCCACCACTGAGTGTGTCTTGTATAAACTGTGTTCATATATATACATATATATGTATATATATGAATTGTGTTCATATATATACATATATATATGTATATATATCACTCTGCATGTTTTCATGATCTTCTTCAGGGTTCTTTGCCCCCACACCCCGCCCCCAAGCCCAGCCATTATAGAATTCCGTTTACCTGTATTTACCAGCTCCTTTTTTTGCCTGCCGTTACCATAGAGACACTCCAATTCTATCAGCACAGCAGCTTTGGCTACCAGGCTCATTGGCTCTCACAGGAGAGAGACACTGGTAAGCAAGTGTTTCCCTGGCATGACTTTGACACCAGTGTGGTGGAAAAGGCATTTACTTGGCTTTGACGGTGTTTCCTTGGCAGCCGGCGCCCCACCGACGGTGGCTCATCGACCCATTTTGTCACTGAGGGTTGACGGCTGAGACAGAGTGAAATCCTGTTGGGAGCGATCCACTCCTGTAATTGAAATGAGTTCATCTGGGAGACAGCTGCTCTGCAGTGCCTGTTTGCTGTCAACACTCCGGTGCCTACCCCAGTCTGCATGGAGTGAATTTGGTGTGAACCCGGAGCTGAAATAACAGCAATAGAACATGACACAGGTGTTTCCACTGCTGCGTCGTTTTAACACTTCTGAAGAGAAATCATGCAGTACGACATGAAAGGTGAACACATTCTCCCCCTCACAATTTTGGACCTCTGGTGTTCAGCCTCTCCAGTAGAATTTGGACAAATTGGAAATAGTGAAGATCGAGTGTGCTCGTTCTAACCAACCCAATTCAAACCCCAGTCCAATACAGTTAATATAAGCTTCTGTAATTTTGTGTTACCCTCTCTGTGACACACACCTGTTACCATGGCTACAACGTATTTCCTCTGTTTTACTATGGGCTGTTTGGGTATCTATCTAGGGTGTGCTTGAGTGAAAATTCTTACAGCCTAAAACCTACTGCTTATTTTACCATTGATGTGCTGCATTCCATTTACATCGGAACTTGGAAACCGGGGCTGGGAGTTCAGCACGTTCCAGAGGAAAGTCTTAAAAATCCATGGATGCAAACGTATCCCAGGGTAGCCATTGTTAGCGATAACAACAGCTACGTGGTATTTGTGGCATACAAACAGCATAGCAACATTTCTATGGATTAAATACTATGTATGTGTGCAACTGATTTAAAAGGAGGAGTAGTGGCTCAAGATCATGGTGCGGCCTAGCCAGTCTCCGGACCTAAATCCTATAGAAAATCTGTGGAGCGAGCTGAAGCTTTGAGTTTGCCGAGGATTTGGAGAGGATCTGCAAAGAGGAGTGGTCCAAAATTCCTCCTGAGATCTTTACAAACCTGGTGATGAACTACAAGAAACGTCTGACCTCTGTACTTGCCAACAGGGGTTTCTCCACCAAGTACTAAGTAGTGTTTTGATAGGGGGTCAAGTACTTATTTCACTCAATGAATTGCAAAGTAATTTAAATCTTTTGTTTTATGTGATTTTCTGGATTTTCTTTTTTATATTCCGTCCATCCCTGTTAAGCTAAACCTACCATTAACAATATAGACCGTTCATTTCTTTGTTAGTGGATGATCTTACAAAATCAGTGAGAGGATCAAATACTTATTTCCTCCACTGTATGTTTTAATCAATATACTATTGTTAGCATTGAAAGCATCTTATTGATTCTTTATTGATCTTCTTATATTTCAGCGTTATCAATACGCTGAGACAAGGCAAAGTTTTCGATGAACCTGCTTCACCGGAAAACATGCTGCACTTTTCAGTTATTAATTATCCAAAGAGGAGGACGAGTAAAGCAATTTCTCCACTTTGATGTTATTGACAAAGTTAAATCAAAAGAACATTGTTTATTTTCTCATTCACTCATTCTCCCTTCTCTCCATTAGAGAAGGAGACAGTGATGAATCCCCATAATTATTGATCTTACAGTCTGCACCAGCCGAGTGGAGAGCTATTGTTGAAACTATTGGCGATTTCAACTTTTCTGATACAAAGTTTGATATAAACATATAGATTAGTGTTTCTTTTTTTTTCATCTATAACTCGTGCTTTTTCCTCTAAATGTTTGTTTATGTTTTTTGAGTGTCTTTGTGGGTTTATAATTGTGCTTTTCCTTTCACTGCGGGGTATTTGGTTCAATTCACATTGTGATCCAAATGAGTTCTGATTAACACAGCGGAAGGAAAATAAAAACTCAACTGCACGTCATTGTGCTATTGAATAAAGTTTGCTTTTGGTTCACAACACAAACAGAGCCTAATTTACCGGAATAACCGGCACAAATACATACGCTGTTACAACCCCAAGTTTATTGATTTGGTGGTTCCTATTTCCTTTTTTAAGATTTTGTGCGAGCTTCACTCGCAGTTATATAATCCGTCTAATTATTTGCAAACCTCAGACAATTGAAATTTCCTTTATAAGGAAGATTATGTTCTATTTACCCTAAGTGTATAGAGATGGCTTTGGGGCACAGGTCAGATATATATCTGTAAATATTTAATCAAGATATGACATCAAAACATGCAGGCTCACTGTAAATGGTCTTAATAAGGTCACAGCCTGAGTCAAATTACAGACACTGAGCACATAGCCAGTTGTTATTGAAGCCTTCTGTCAAAAAATATACTATATCCTAGCTTTGATTGGCATTAAATTAAAAGAAAACCTCACAGATTTATCACAAGGTGGCACACCACTTCTGTTACAGTTATACCTGGTCTACACTCTAATCCAGTGATTCCCAAACCGGAGCTGGGAGTTCAGCACGTTCCAGAGGAAAGTCTGAAAAATCCATGGATGCAAACGTATCCCAGGGTAGCCATTGTTAGCGATAGCAACATCTGCGTGGTATTTGGGGCATACAAACAGCAAAGCAACATGTCTATGAATAAAACACTACGGGCCTGATTTACTAAAGCTTTTCGCATGCAAAAACGTGCACAAACTGGACTGCATACGCAAATTTGCGTTGATGCTGATCTACTGGGCAAAATAGCACTGGCAACCCATTTAGCGGTCTTGCCTTAATGCATATGCAATGTGGGGCGTTTACACGCTATATTGCCTGTGATGGGAGGAGAAAATGTAAATATGCTATTTTAGGACGCGCAAAGTGATTTATCAAACCTGAAAATGAGCCTGACTGAATGAACACAGATGAAACCAGGGGCGGACTGGGACTGAAAAGCCATTGTAATGATCCGCTTTATTTATTTATTTATTTACTTCTTGACAAATAAGTCACACATCCATTGAAAGGAGACCTATGTGTCATCTTGAGAGAAACAGCAGAGCGCCCCCCTGGCAGCGGTTAGTGAGCTGCAGGTGAGTCAGTAGGAGCGCAGCACCTTTTTTTTTTTTTTTTTTACGGCAACATAGTCCATAGTTTTCTCTGTTTGATACGTCAGGTAATGATGGAGCTGTCCATCATACCGACGCAGGATTAAAATAATAATAATAATAATAATAATGGTAATAATCAAAATAAAAGGTCCTATGGACCCGGGGAACAAGATGTCCCTCGATATCAGTTATCTGCTCATCGCAGAACATCAGCTGTACTTTCTGTTCAGTTGCTACAAATTTCATTCTGCGCTTCCGTTGAGTCTGCGATTTCTCTTTCTCCATGTTGACAACCCTTGTCTAGCGTGAAATCCTCATTTAAATAGGGCGGTCTTAACCACTTCTGCGCCTGTAGTCAATTGCGGCAGCAATCTAAGTAGGTCACCCGCAAAACGCAAACCAGTAGCAGGCGCAGTCTTTAAGCTCGCGCACGCAAATTATCGCTCTCTATTTGGGATCTTAGTAAATCAGGCCCTTAGTGTGCAACTGAATTAAAGTGAAACACATACACATTGGTGTCCATTTGTAGCAGGAACTCTCATTTTCCTAGTTTTTCTCAGGAAGGAATGCCCCCTGACCTCGTCTCTGCATAAACAATACATTTTTTCAAGAAGGCTATTCACAAAATAAAAGCAATGTATGCTTTAATCAATATACTATTGTTAGCATTGAAAGCATCTTATTGATTCTTTATTGATCTTCTTATTTTTCAACGTTATCAATACGCTGATACAAAGACAACGTTTTTCGATGAACCTGCTTCACCGGAACATGCTGCACTTTTCAGTTCATTATCTAAATGGTTCCAGACCAGAAGATGACTCTCCCCAGAGGACGAGGAAAGCAATTTCTCCACTTTGATGTTATTGACAAAGTTAAATCAAAAGAACATTGTTTATCTTCCCTCACAGATTTATCACAAGGTGGCACACCACTTCTGTTACATTTATACCTGGCCTACACTCTAATCCATTGATTCCCAAATACTGTGTTGGGACCCACAGATCAGTCACAGGAAGTTGATTTTGGGGTCCCCAAACACATCTGCAGAATTTCCCCAAACTTTTATTTTATATGTCTATGTTTTAAATAATTCATTTTCCAAACATTTCTTGGAAATTACTTGTTTACTAGGGGCCATGTGGTTGGTGTAGTGGTCAGCCCTCTTGCCTTTGCAGCAAGAAGACCCAGGTCCACCACCCAGTAGGAACAAGGGCCTTTCTGCATGGAGTTTGCATGTTCTACTTGTGTGTGTGTGTGTGGGGGGGGGGGGTTTCTCCAGTTTCCTCTCACAGTCCAAACACATGCAATTTGGGGATTAGGTAAATTGGAGTGTGTGAGTGAATGGTTTTGTGTCTATGTATGTGTCCCTGAGATGGACTGGCGAACTGTCCAGGGTGTGACCCCGGTTGTCAAGATTGGCATAGCTCCACCCGTGACCCTCATGTGGAGGATAAATTGGTAGAACAGTTAGGTGTTAGAAATTGTAGCGAATTAGTTTCTACACACATTTGCTCTTGTCACGATCGTTAAAAAGTGTCTCCTTATAGAAAGTCTGGGAAACACTACCATAATTGAACCTTTGAAATAGAATACTTTCGAAATGCTGCTGGCATTATTTCAGTCACTTAGTGTCTGCCTTTTTGTATGAATATGGGCGAAAATTATGGGATTTTATCAGTGACAGGTAGCTCTAAATGAAAGGCATTACTGTCATTTCCACTTTATCTCTCATTTGATGGAGCTTATAGCTGGCTATAATTGTATACATGTACATGCACCTCCACCTTTGAATTGGAAATGGTCCACTGACACATCGCATCTGCCTTTGTGGATATAGTGGAAATCAATATGTGAATTAGAAATGGAGGAAATTCCAACAGTTGCTCTCCGGGGTGCATTATAAATGTCTCTTTCGATGGTATCTGTCAGGGTGGGAGGATCGACACTTCAGTCTACTAGAGTAAAGTGTGGATACTCCAAGTAGATAACAGATGTCAGCCTCCTGGATCGATGGCATACTGTCCTTTGGCTGCACCAGAGACGCGACTTGTACCATGAATTTCTGGCTTATTTGGAGCTGGAACGCCAACTGTGAGCTGCTCTCTGTGCAATTGGACTGGCGCAACAAACACGAGCCAATATGTATAATTTCCTGCACCAATTTGGTGTGAGAACTCTAAGTCAAAACAGGCAACCTTAAACAGTGTCAATTTGGAGAAAAACATGAATCAACATTGCTTAACGACACAGAATCTCTTTCGCACACTGAGCTTATGTGCTTTTTCTTAATAGCTGTGACTATTTGTGTTGTATTTACTGGTTGAAAAGTCAGAACCAGCTCGCCCAGCCCACAGTTCATCACTTCTTCTTCACACAGATGTACAGACACTAGCTGTCAACTGTTGAAAAGAGTGTCTGACTGTCTGCGTCTGTCTCACTGTCCCCTAAAACAGCCTTCCTGTCAATCAAATCCTCTCTCTTGTGTCCCTGACAGCCCCCCCCCCCCAATCTTTTTTAAAGTCTCCTGCCTCTTCCTGATTCACTTCTGTTTTGTTGGATGGTTGAAGGAGCACAAAAGACTTTCAGAGTGATGAAGGTGGAGCCAGGATCACAGTGTCCATTTTGAAGAACTAAAAAAAAACCCAGTAAATTGTAAAAGAGTGAGCAGATGCTGTTGATGAGTCTCTTTGATTTCTCAGTTGCTAGGCAGATGTGTCGGCATCCCTGAGTGACTTTCTGTAGAAACCGATGCCGTTGGTGTGACTGATATTGTTGCAATTACCGTTTTCTCTATATGAAGTGAGTGTTGTAAAAATAAACTTAGGCGCACTGTTAACACTCTTGCCTCGACACTGCCGTGAAACGTTGTGTTGCGTTTGATAAAATGTGGCAGCTAATAAAGGTTATTGTGTTCCTGCGAGGATTTAGTGAGTGGATTCAAAATTGAACCACAGGTATTTATAGACACCCCAACCTTCTGTCAAGATTAAAAGGATTAACTCCCAATAAAGGCGATGGAGAAACCTAATGAAATGTGGTACCCGACTTTATACCCACAAAATAATAGCACTGCACAGAAAAAGAGGACAAGGCACTTCAAAATATCCACTTTAGTTACGTGACTTTCAAGTGAGTCACATATTTCCATTCAATGTTAAAATGTTGGCTTCCCGTTCCTAGAAACTGCTCGGTCATCAATGTACATTATTTACACTACATTACATAAGATAATATAAGAGTACTCTGAGAGCGTAGAGGCTAACATACTTTACTATTTTTACATTTTGATCCACTGGATCAAGAGGACTTTCTGGATCTTTATCATTTAAATAATTGCAACTCATGACTATTGGAGCTCTGGAGCCCAAAAGAGGGCATTTGCCACTCTCTATATCACTTTTACTTGGAAATTCATATATGAAGAGTGTCACTAAATTGCTTGCATCTGTGGGCAGCACTGGTGGAGCACAATTCAGTTTAATGTCACCATGTAGCCAAAAAAAACGAGAGTTCAAATTGGGTTGCTGAAAAAAAGATACCTTCTCTGTCTGAGTGAATCGCTTAGCAACACGCTGCCAATATCCAAGGCCCTCAAATAGATTCATTTAAAAAGAAAAAAAAAAAAAAACTCATATTAACTCAAAGTCACGATGTCCAAGTAAAACTTTCCTCCACAAATGGTTGGATTGTTTTGTGTGAAGGGTTAATGAGACACCTCAGTGGAGCTGATTCTTATGGAATTAGATTTGTGTCAATATTATCAAACAACACTTTTTCAGAAGCAAAGTTCTTTGCGCTCCCTGACTGCGATCGCACTGTTAATGAGTTTTAAACCTATGAACCACATCTATATCAGTTCAGTCTGTGTGTGTCACCTGCTGTCGGCTGCCTCACTCGCTGCACTGGGAGAGAGATGGTCGTTGCCGTCTGGGCAGCTCCCAAGCCGAGTGACAGCGGCTGGATAACCTGCCTTCACCAGCTGACTGACAGAAATTTGCTAAATCAAAATAATTTTAATGTCGGCTCCATGGGAAGAAATCGACTTTATTTCTTCTCCCAGCGCAGCGAGTGAGGCAGCCGACAGCAGTTGACAAACACAGACTGAACTGATATAGATATAGGTCATATTTAAAACACATAAACAGTGGGAGAAATTGTGTGTGTAAGTGGACACATTTAATAAAATGGAAATGTACTTTTAAACTCATAAATCTGCGACTTTATTTTCTTGTATATTTGCCACTTTTAATCTCGTAAATCTGCGACGTGACGACTTTCGGTCCATGGAGCTGTCACTCCAAAACTCAAGTAGCCAATCAGCTTCCATGAGCGCTGCCTTGTGAGCCAGTCATATTCACACAAGAAGCTGCGGTGCGACCGGTGGAAATGCTCACATTGATTATAGTGGCAGCGATCAGCTCCGGTGACCGCGGCGTTGACGATGGTTCCCGGCGCCGATGGTCTTTGTGGTCTATTTTGGTTAGTTTAGAGCTATGCATATGTCAAAGCAAACGGTACCCACGTCTGTTTGCTACATTGTAACATTTTTCAATCGAACTGTAGGTGCACTGGTGGCTACCAGTTTGTTGAACTCGGTCTGAGACAAAACGTGTGGGGCTGAAAAATCAAGCTTCAATTGTTTTGATTGCGTGGCACTGTCTTTGTCTCCTCGGTGTTACTCATTTCATGTGACACTGAAAGATGTTTCATTGGGTCGGAATTGCTTTTGTCCATGGCATAATGTGCATTTAACATATAAATTATTTCCTTTAATTTAATATATGGAAAAGTAATGGCTATACTTCCAGTTCAAGACGGCTCCTTTAGGATTAACTGGGCTCGCCATTCAACATATTGTTGATCGTTTGCACGCTTATAGTTTTGTGTGTGCGACTACGCAAAAAACTTTGCCTCTTGGTTTATAGATGTAGTTGGTGTGATGAAAACAGCTTCAGTGAGCTCATAATACTGAAAATATCGCAGTAACGGTAATTAAATGATTGAAACTGTAGATAATTAGATTACTCGTTACTGAAAAAAGCCGAACTTTCAAACTCAACAACAGGCTTCATAATTTGTTGTTGCTGATCTGAACAGAGCTGTTAGATACCTGCATTTTCATTACAGACAATAACCAGAGTGTGCAGCAGCTTTTATGATCAGTGAAAATGTGGCTTTAGACTAATTCTCTTCTCTTTTTAACCAAAATTAGACATTTGCAAGCCCACATTAGGCCATAGATATAATTGCTTTTAAGTATGCATTTGTATACTTGAGTATTTTTATGTATGTTGTGTCTGTTTGGTGTTTGGCACACAAACAAAGCGACTGCGATGCATTCTGCACATGATTAATAGAGGGCAGTGTAGGTGTATTCCGTGTGACAAACAAGTAAACGTACTGTAGCTGGTGACAGACAAGGGCTTCTGTAGCGGTTTAACTTGCAGGAATCATCATTTCATGTTAGAAGAAGTCATAAGTGGAGTTCTTGGGTATACAACCATGGTATAAACAAGTCCTAGTATTAAAACCGCTAAAATCTTCTGTCATAAAGACAAAAAGGTTGGTTGTGATGACTCATCAAAAAAAGAGTGCAGGGGACCTCACGTTGGGTGCAGCATTGCAGAATGGTATGATGGCTGAAGAACAAGGACATTTTAGAGCTATATAGTAGCAATGTTCATTCAATAAAATATAATTTAGACATAACATTTTGATTGGAGTGACAGACAATTGACAAGCAATTGTTTTGTTTATTTTTGTTTATTTGTTTTTAATGAAAAATATAGAAAAACCCAAACCCGTTGGCCTGTAATTGAAATACCATGATATTGTGGTGTTATTTAAAGGTGAAGTAAGTAGTTTATAGTGACATCTAGAGGAGAGGCTGAAATTTACAACAAAGAACTGCTCCTCTGCTCACCCCCTCCCTTCCCTGAGCGCTACGGTATCCGCAGCCGGTCAAATGTCATCCTCGTCGTCTTTCTCCGTGTCAGCAGATGAGGTTCGTGAGGCGAGGGAGAGGGCGAGCTACCGCGGCCGTAGCAGACGAATCGGAGAGAGTGGAGGCGGGACTTCCGCTACAAGTAAAGAAACACTACGAAAATGAAACAAAAACTATTATACAGCGACTAGACAATGCAGGAGCACATAATATGTATACAAAAGTGGATTTTGGGTTATATAAACCCATAAATACTACACATTGTCCCTTTAAGATAATCATACAATCAGAATCTCAAAAGATCCCATGTCCAGTTAAAACTAGTCCAAAAATATCCAGCCTTACTCTTCACTTTCTCATATTTTAATATTCAGCGTTTTATATCATTTGACATTGACTGAGCTCTTTTTGAAACATTAGCAGGTCAAGTGTTGACCGTTCAGACATTTCAGGTCTGAATGTTAAGACATTTCTAAACATCGCTGCCTCTTCAGCTCCATTTTCTTGCCAGTTGTAATTATACAACCGCATTTTTGTGACATTGCTATTATGCAGCTCTTGCAGGTCTCTGCTTGCCAGGGCTTCTTAATTTGCATATCTTGTACAAAGTGTGGTCCTATAAATAAAGGTCAAGTGACTATGAGCTCACCAGAGTAAAAGGTGTGAGATAAATTGCATGCCCCCGGGCATCGGGAAGACTCGGACTGAGCTAAAACACATCTTCTGCTGAGGAAGAGTGTAATTATGTTAAAAGAGAAGGGGAGTGGGGGATGGATCAGGCCAAGAAGAAAACACCTTGGATTTAATGTATTCCTAGAAAGAAGTGGCTGTATAAAATTGAAACCCAGTGTTAAACATACTTTGACTCATCTCGAGTAGCATTGTGAATTACTCCTTCACGTCAAACGCATGCCAATCATAGTCTTTCAGTGTGGAGTGACAGGTTCTTTGTGTCACCTCTGGCAGTGAAACACCATGACGACGCTGCTGGACCTCAAGAGCAGTGTGCTGCGGCAGGTGCAGAGGAGCCAGTCGCTGAGGAGCCGACGGGAGACGCCGCCCTCAGCCAGCAGCCCCCTCACATCATATCCCGAGCCCTTACCTCGCAGGTGAGTCGTTGACACACATTTACAGATATTACTTTGAAGTGCTGAGGTTTTATGCTGTACAACTGATTCAAAATGTGGTATGCCGTGGTAGTAAGTGGGGCTGAAATGATTAGCCCACTTTGAACCTAAACTCCACCTCTGGAAAATGTTCAATAACTGCAGTGCACTATTGGAACTGCTGGGGGCAGTAGGCCTGTTTCTCCCATTGCATACACCAACTGTATTCTGACACAAGGAAGAAGAACGAAGGCATAAATTGGGCTTATATTTCAACAATGACTGATTCACTGAATGCCATTGCACTTATTACATGGCGTCTTGCAAAGAAAACATACAATTACAAGCAAAGCATTGCTTCCTCATAGTAAAATAGTCTGTTAGCTTGGCTGTTGAAATGCAAACATACCAACTGAATGTGTTCCACCAAAGTTAATTATGTTCTATTAATTCACACTCTTGCACATCCGCAAAATATCACACTGCTGTGAAGAGGGAGGAGAAGGAGAAGTAGTAGTCCAACATAATCATATTATTTTGAATTCGATTAGGAATAGTACCAAAATAACTGGCCACAACCATTCCATTCTTTGGTACCCTTCCCTTTGGGTACCAGAGTAAAATGGTAAGGTATTTAGACCAGCTCCACCCATCACAGTCTGCTGAATGGGCGACAGAAAAACACCATTCCCTTGAGATTGGTGTCAACATCCCATGAAACAGCCGTGAATGGCACTTCCATTATACAGTTCTAGCACTACTCGACTACTCGTTTTTTTTTTTTTTGCTTGTCCATCAGCCATAGTACCAGCTATAGTTACAAAAGGTGACATCCACAGACTCCTGTCCACTGATTGGTGATAGAAATTCTGAATGCGTTAATCTCAAACATTTAGCAATGAAATGGAAATGTCTTAAAACTTAATATTTAACAGAGGAGTGGTGTATTTAGCGACAGCACTGCTGAAAGCCAGCTATCATGTGCCAAATCACAACCTGTTCAGCCATATTTCAATTCAGTGACTGTCAGATGGAGTCTGCGCTCCGGTCATGGAGGAAGATCTGATTCTAATGATTCAGTTACACCAAAAACAACTGCTTTACAGGTCACTAGTGTGTGTGTTTGTGTATAAAACAACATCATGGCAGTTTCGCGCAGCCGTGCGATGACGACTCCGTCCATGTTGATGAGGTCGAGTCGAGTCAAGAAGAGCCAAGTAGTGCTAGAGGTATACAATGGAAATGTGCCTTAACCAAGCTGCTGGATGGCCTCCTTTGTTGTCTGTTGTATTGCGCTTGTTGTCGTTTCACCGGTATGACATCACGCTATGCGGCCATCGGGGGACTACCTTTTCCAAACCACAACATACATTACCAAACCTACCCGTACCATGATGGAAACACGGCATTTTATAGCCGCACTCATCATTATTTGGGAAAATTTAATTTCTAGGTAGCTGAAGATTTAACATCACATGCTCATTAGCAATAATTCTTGTCTGTTATTAATCTATTTTCCTTTCTGCTTAAGCTGCAGCTCATCATTTCTTGTCAGCAGCGTTTTAATGTGGCTGGCATTTATTCCACAGTTGTGACTTGCTGTGAGGAGGCCATGCACAAGCTGCCTCTCCCCAAAGGAAACATCTCCTCGCTATTACATGCACAGTCAGGCTCTGAGGGGATCACAAATGCTGCTCTCTTGTATATCAGTTTACGCCACATGGTTCTAATGTCCTCACGTCTCCTTCAACAACATAGTACAGCACACCTCTCTCTCTCGTTGACTTGAGTGATACACCTTTTTGTATCAGAGCAAATCACTTTTTTATATGTCTATGTATGTGTTTGAGTGTGTATTTGTACTAAATGTGTGTTAAAATTGTTTTTTTTTCTGTTTTTTGTCTGTTTGGCAGACCTTTGTTGCCATGGTTACGGTCATAAACACAGAGCAATGGCTGTGGAACGATTACAGATAAAAGAAACAAAAATTAACCAATCTTCTTGTCCGTCTTTATTTAATATTATGTGATTTACTTCACAATTACTCAGGCCACTAGAGGCCACTCTACTATGGATTATGTCAACTGTTATTGAAGACAATCTGTAGGGTTGTTATTTTGGTGGGAATATTTATCAATCGATGATGAATTTGTTTATTGTTGCCATAAATTCATACATTTGCCAAATCTACATTTCATAGCATCCACATAATCATATACATAAATCTGTGGCTGTGTCAAGATGAATCCTTCATAGTTTAGTTATTATAATTATTAATAATTAGTTACAGTGACATATGAGTGTTTATACTGACCACAAAAAAATGACCACAGTATGTCTATTGTTTTGTTTTGTGTTCATTTGATTTTGACCTTGTGTTTTTGTCAATTATTTTGTATGCATACTGTATAGTACGTACTTGTATTTGTACAAATGTGTGTCCACTGTAAGAGCTTTTGTACCTATGGATGTTTGTATGTGCACACAGTAAACATGTATTTGTATGTGCACTGTATGTCCGTTTATTAGTATTTGTCATTATTTTCTGTCGTTGTCTTACAACATTCTGTAATGTCTTGAATAATGTCTTGTGTTTGTTTACTTGTCTGCTTTGTCCTTGAGTGCTTTGGACAATAAACTGGCCTTTAGTGTATGATGTTGCCTGGTCTGGATCTTGTCTGATCCTTTCCAATGTTTTTTCTTCTTCTTCTTTCCTTGTCTGCTTTGTGGCACAGGTAAAATCAGGAAGCTGCTTTTTTTCTTCTTTTTTCTTTTTTCTTTTTCATCAGTCTTGTTTTGAAGCTTCATCTGAAGCCAAAAGTAATAGTATGAACCTGAGGTTTCTATAGCAACCTAAACACAGGCAGCTACCACCACGATGTGAACTTGTAATACGTGTAATGAAGACCATGTCTATTTTTAACACAGCAGATAACCTTAGATGCTGTGTTGAGGACTGATCAATTTTGGATTTGAAAGACATTAATTAATGTTTTATTTAATACACATATAGTATATAATACTGCCTCTCTATGGCGTGTTAATGATATATTTTTAATTATGTTTAATCTGCTCCATAGAACCCTATTTGTGTTCTCTGAAGGATATTTTAAACTGTCAGTATCTCACCTTTTTCTCCATCTTCCATCTTCCTAGTGTTACAGCCCTCACACTGAGCCTCAGCCGTGCACATACTCTGAGCACTCATCATTAGAGGCAGCCTGTTGATCTTTGTTATCCTCTCAGACTGCTGCTGACCGGCCTGGACTCCGACTTTAATAGAGAATTTGCAAATGAGGCCATGTAGATTTGGGCCACTCCGTCCACAGTTGTTGACCCTGCACCAGTTGACTGTCCACGCTCAGCTCTCTGAGCAGCAAATGGCACAATGGAGGTGAACATGTTTAATTAAAAATAATCAGAATATGGTTTCGAGCCTTTATTGTGGTTGGGATGTGGAGTTAGATTCACAAGACGCTGCCACAGGTGAGCTTTACTTGGCATTTCTGTTGCATAAAACCAAAAGGGATTTACATTCATAGTGATCGCGTGGCTTATTTTTGTTAACTTATTCCACTTCCATCTTCAACAGTGGTGACCTTTATATTACACATCTGACTTTATTGGATTTTGAATCATGAGCTTGGTGCAGACTCATTTAATAATTTCACTCCTTGGTTTAATTTGAGTGAATATATCATATTTGTCTAATCAATGCGGAGTAACAATTTGAAATGATACTAAATGGGATTTATAGGATAAGGTCTATATCAGTCAATATTTTACTCAATGGTTACAAAGCCATTGAAAATACCAAATCAATATTTTAGTTTTTTCCTGATTTGAAAATCCTATTAATTATTATTTAATTTTCACAGTCAGATTTGGCAGAGATTTTGGCACTTATATGAGTAATCATGCAACCAGAACAGTTAAAATCCAGTGCATACCTGTGCGGTGGTTAGCAGTGGTACCTTCCAGCATGCAAGTTGCAGGTTTGAGTCCCAGTTGAACTCAGTTTGGCTTCCTCTCATAGTCCAGAGACACACATATTGGGATTAGGTTAATTGTTATATAACTATAATTGCCCATATGCTAAATGTGAATGTTTTTTTTGTTGGACCAGCAGGTTGGAAAATTGTCCAGGATGAATCCTCCCTTTCCCGTAATGTGAGCTACGATTGACTCCAGCTCAATCCCATAACATTCTAAATATAAGCTACATAGATGTGTGTGTATGGCCAATGAATAAAACCGAGAATGTGACTGAAAACTGTTGTGGAGCTGCAGAACGCCAGTTAGCATACTCTGATGACACTGCGACCTATTTGCATTCAGCTTGGTGTCAGCTGGTTTCATCTCGTTTCTTCCCCACTACTCTCTGTGCTCATTTCATTTTATATTAGAAATCCAACTTTTCAGTCAAGCTGTTCTCTATGATTTTTTTCTGTCGTCGGAACAAGTATGAACATGTCACTGAGGCAGATCCCACAATGAATACATGTTAACAAGCTGCCACTTCCATGCTGTTTATCTAAAACCCTGCAACAGCGTTGTCTGACAAAAATCACCATACACCGCACACGTTACATACGTTGTGCTGAAGTAACAGCGTATTTTATTTGAGCTGTTTTCTCATGTGAACAGTGGTTCTCTGAATCACACCCGATAGTCCAGACATCAGTGGATTACTTACAGTTGACAGTTGCCCTTTCCCACATGCAGTGCACAACTGGAGAGCTTCTGTGTGAGACATGTTTTTTTTTACCCACTCGAAATATTTCATTAGATTTTGGAGCAGGGTGGAGACATGGCCAGATATAACACAGCCTCTGTACCAAGCATTTGGCAGTTCATTAGATTCAGTCGTTACAAAGGCCACATGTACTGTTCCTCGTAGAAAAAGAGAGTTCAGGGTTGAACCGCGGGTGTAAAAGCAGCTTTGGTCTGTAACAATGTCCGACCGGGTAAAAAAGTGCTGTGCCATCATCGCTGTCAAGTGCAGAAAGTAGACGACGCCAAGTTCACACGACATGACATTCAGAGTTAGAGGATTTCTGTGCAGTCACTGTGAACTCACACTGCGTTCCGTGAGTGATCGGTGACACGATACGATTTAATCGGAATTCAATATTGTTTCAAACGTAGGGTGTAGGGTTGCCACCTTTCAGAAAGGGCCCCTCCTTGGGGGCCATGACCACCACGGAGCCGACTAATCTAGGACATCTAGGCGCGTGTTGTAAGGGCGTCAGGGGTTTTTCTCGGAAAATTTCACTATGGAGAGTACATGGCGAGGGATCGGAGGTGGGTTGGTGCAGAGCATTTGAAAATTGGAGGTAAAAATGGGGCATTCTGAGGCTTTTCGAAGGACCATTATGGTGACTCATGAAGTAAGGGCAAGTAACTCAAAACGGGCACGTTACCACAGACGCGGAACATTACAGAACTCTGTATTACAGAAAATATGTACTTTGGGAAGCAGCTGGGGGAACACATGAACAAGAAATGTCTTTATTGGCAAGATATAACTAGGGATGCACCGAAAATCAGGAAACAGTTGGCCCGAAACCATAATAACTTATTTCGGAAAACCGAAATAAGTTATTATGCTAATTCTGTACCATTGTTTTATTTTTATTTTTATAATTTTGCTGTCATGGCAGGGACTGTGTGTATTTACCTCACTAAAGTCAAGGAATTGCAATTATAGTATATTCTATTATAGTGCGCCCCCTCATCTGGTGCAGACCGGCCTTTTTTGTCTGCTCACCGCACCTGCACTGTTGCTTCTCTCTCTCTTGCGTTGTGCGCCGCTGCTGCGCTCTGCGCTTCTCCTCCAATCGATCTGTCCGTAGCAGGCACAGACTGGATAATTTCTCAACACGCAGTTTTATCTTTACATCCGTTAATAATCCTTATGACGACGATCGAGTACAGTCGCGGATGACGTGCAGGCGATCCAAGTAGATCTTAGTGTTAACAACTCTTAACAGTGCACTTTTCATTGTTTTCACTCCGTGGTCTCAATCTTTTTGTAGAAGACGCTGTAGTTTAGCTGTAATTAAGGGAATAACAGATTAATCAGATGAGCTGATGTCTTTAGTTAACGGTGAGCAGCACCGATGTGTGGCGTCTGTCGCTAGGCAACGGTGACAGCAGTACACGCACAGAGGACAGGCGGAGATCCCGCCACGACAAGTTTAGTGGTAGTGATAGTATTCCCTGTGTTTTATTTTCATCTTTATCTTTAGTGTTGATGTGTGTGTGAGACAAATGGATTGGATATTTAAGGAAATACGAACAATCCGCAACATTTAATTTCCAAATAAAGGACGATTCCGTATTTTACGGGACGGGTGGCAACCCTAGTAGGGTGTAAAGTCCTTTTCGTTCTGTAAAGACCTGTTTGAAATTCATGCTGCAGTCTCATAGACTATTCAAATTAGCATTAGCAGAGGGTGCTCACAAGTCTTAACCATGTGACTTCGGCAAAGGTAGCCTCGGGACCGACAGCACATTGGACATGCAAGCCTGACTCATAAATACAGTATCTGTGTGTCAGCGTCACCTGTGAGCTCTGGGCATGTTTTCATGGGTGATACCTTAAATAAAAATAGAGCTGCACTCAATACCGATCAGGTTGACAGACTTGTGCTTCTGGGAAATAATGTCAACAGGTCCTTTTTTCAAAATTGCTCTAAATAGAAATGGGTCATTGAAAATGCTTGAATTTTGTGCAAGAAATAAGTTGAGTTGATATTTTGATAAATGTTTGTTATGACGCCACCTACTGTTTCATGTCCTCCATTGCTTGATGTATGTAGACTAGGCCTACGCAGGACAAACATTGAGTGAAAATCACTAGCGGTGTTGTGGACACTGTCCACAATCTCTCTCCACCGTTGACTTCAGATTCCGTGCAGAACAATGAGCGAGTAATGTTAAGCAAGAGAGAGCAAATGACAACGTGATGCCTGAGAAATTAAAAATTCCAAGATCTCTGTCTCCCCCACAAAAAATTCTCTTACAAGTTGCCCTCCCATCTCAGCACATTTGGTCCTTGAATTTGAGGGAATTGGTCTTGGAAAGTTGTTGAATTTGATGTCAACCAACCACTGTCAGTTATATGTTTTAACCTAGAACTTATGTAACATTATTACATTTTAGCTAAAAGCTGTTGGAGCCTCCTCCTGTTGTCAATTCCTGTTTAGAGAGTGTTTATTCTAACCTATTCTATCGAGGTTTGTGACTACTCTTAATACCAACAGAACTGTTAATAACATTAATAAGTATTATACATTTTAATAAAATGTGTGGAGTATTAAGAGGAGTGGCACAGGGGGTGGCCATTGTAATTTAATTCATCATGACTATTTTTATTTAAGTGGCAGCCCTATTACACAGTCATTCACCAGCATGAGCCCTTGTGTGTTACTTAACTAAAAAGTCTTTACTTGGAATGAATCGATACCTTTATATTCCATGTCACAACCTTAAAACTGAACTTTTTCTCTACAGAGCGCCCCCTACGGTTTTGTAATACATACAACACCACCTTAAACCATCCATCCTTCACATTCTGCTTTTAACCTCACTGTCTGGGGATCTCTCCTGAGACCCGAGACTACACAAGACCTCCTGATTCTGAGGATTCTGGGTTGGCCGCCCTGATTTTGCAAGCCGGTTTTAATGATGGTAGGGGGAGTGGAGACAACTCCCAATCTCCCCACAGCAAGACATTTAACCATGACTAGAAAGCTGTTCAATTTGCTTAAAAATCCTGCATAGTTCCATTTTAAGTGTCTATCAATATCAAATTACACGTACTGGTTTTGCATCTTTCTTCTTTTAACTTAATATAAGTTCACATAGCTCACACGCTTATGTTTGCTGGATTGCAACCAAAATCACAATTCTGGGGCCAGTTCAGGCTCTTCTTTTTTTCCCAGTCTGTGAAAAATTGCCCTTTATTGCTTGATATCAGATAGTTCAAGTTCTCACTCAGCCATTGTACCACTTGGCAAGGAAGTATAAACTGTGAAATACAATTGTGAAGCACCCGGGAGGATCCAAGTTGGAAATAATTTCACACCAGGCCGTCGTTCAGTCTGTCAGTATGCCGATCTGCAGGAGACGGCTGGTCCTTCAACAAGTTATCGGACGGAGAGATTCGGTCTGAGCTGTCGCGACCGAATCTCCGCCACTGACGTCTTTTCACCTGTTGTGATCTCGTGCTCGATCAAATGTGTAATTGAAGTAAAACAAAAGTGTCTGGTGTGTAGTATTGTAGTGAGGGTTTGGCTCTTGTCATGGACACCCTCAGTTATGATTGGAGCTGACGGGTCGATATTATACAGTACATTGACGACCATGAAGAATTCGATTAAAAAATCATCTTATTTCATTAGCATACTTGCAGATGTCATAATGTCTTTCATGCTGCACATGACAGTGATGTCTGCACTATTAATTACTATGTATGCACTGCCATATTGTATTGGAGTCTGGCGCGAGAGCCCGCTGTCACCTTCACGCTCCATATTAGCGCAGTGTTTAAAAAACATAATTCTATCAGATGGAACAAGTGCCCAGTGTTTTCTATTTATGTTTTTCATCTGATTTACTCTAAAAATGGAGAACTATATTGTAATTGAAGTGTTTGAATGTTTGAACAACCTGTTTCCTAGCAACATCATATCAGTTTGTTATTCTGGTAGCATGTGTTTGTGTGTGTGTGTGTGTGTGTGTGTGCGTGTGAGAGGGATGGAGACAGAGATAGAGTTTTAAAATCAAAAATCAAAATGAACTGTTATTTCAATATCCAGGCTTGATTTTCTGCTCATGAACACATCATTCCACAACTTGACACAAAGGATTCCAGACTGTCTGGGCAAATCCTCATGCTGTTTGACTGATAGACATCATTCTGAAAGGGAAAAAAATGCCTTGGATGAAAATAGATGTGGCAGGAATTGAGTCTCATAGCGCCGGCATTACAATCAAACAAGGCTTATTTTGTACTACATGTGCAAATGAAACCTCAGATCTCTTTAGGGGGAACAGGGTTTATTTGTGGAGTCGTTCGCAGATGGAAGCCTGAAGCTTTTAAACACTGCCTGAGATTTTTCAGATGAGAGAGAAGAAGAAAAAAAACAACTCTTTTTGTTTAGTTGTTTAGTTTTTGCAACAATCACGCAACAATGCAACCTGTAAAGTTAAGGGTTCAATTCCCAAACGAGTATTGATGCTGTTTTTGAAATATAGCTGAATAAAAATGTATAATTTAATTAATTAATTTAAGTAATTTATAATACCTAAAAGTTACTGGCTTTTTAGACAGTTCCATAAATCCAGAATAATCCACAGAATAACGGCTAACTCTGTAGCTGCAGATCTGCTCCCGTAAATTAAAAACTGTGCTGGTGTCTAGTAATTAGCACTTGTGGTTTTTTTTCTTTCCTTTTTAATGATAACATTGTACCATGCATCACGAACTGATTAAAGGTTCCAGCAAGCAGCTTTAATTAAATGCATCCACCTCTTCACATGTTACGGTTTTGACACCAGTGCAAACCTGACCAGCTCTCCCAGCATGGCTGCCATTAGTCTTCACCAATGCCTCAGGGGTTTGCCATCCGCTACCCCCACCATGGTGAGAGTCAGTGGGTGCTGGGATGGGCTGCCACACGCCCGCTGTGATGCGATGACGCTAATAAAGGCGCGTGACGGGGGCCCCTGTGGACGACTCTTCTGCATAATGTAGTGGGGAGGGCATGAGACATGAGAAAGGAGGCTGAAGCTGGGAGGGTGGGTGAAAAGTGGAGTGAGGTGAGGATTTGTAGGCAGATGGCACAAATGATGTGATCACGACGCTTGTGCCACCGCTCAAATCAGAGTTGCAGTCTGCCCTGGCTATTTCTATACAGGGCGGGGGGGGGGGGGATGTGAGAGAATTGGGAGGAGGGTGAGAGAGGTGAGGATGAAAGTGGTGGTATTGGTGGTGGTGGCGGTGGTAATTGTAGGGGGGGATTCCCAAGGTGTTGAGCCCAGCTTTTCTCTCCCCGAATGTGTCTGCATCACCATGACAACTGTGGCTGGCGGGAGTCCGGGAATTCACTCGCACCTGGAGGAAACGGAAAACATCATTTGCATTTTGCACACAGCTCCGCTCATCATAGTAGATTAACTTGCTGCATGCGGAGTGCAGACATGTTAATGTGGACCAACTCTGCTTGGTGTGGGGGGGGGGGCATCAGATAAGAAGGTGATTGACAGATAATAATAAAAAAAAAATCAATTGCCTGCAGGAGTCCAGTAGCCCATCATGAGCAGAAAACAGATCATGTTTACTGAAGTGTGTTGCTGCCGCGCCAGAAAAATAAAAATGGATCACTCAGTATGTTGCCATGCACAGTTAAGTCGTCCTAAGCCATTTAATTGGATTACTGTCCTTGTCAAACACAAACACTCGCAGGGAATCGATTTATTGAATGAAGTGTGTCCGTCTCCGCTAGGCTCGGTGGAGATATGCCCCCATTTCAGCTTGTTAGTATTAGGTCGTTTCCTGTTGACCTATCCACCTTACTCCTGGAGGCGCTACGGGAGAAATGATTGTGGAAGAAACTTCCCGATCAGAAGCTGAAGCGGCTGTAAAGTGGTTCTTTCCAGTGGCAAGAACCTGGCTTCAGGATCACGCTGTTCACGCCTGCAAATGCATGAAACTAAAACCCAGGCTTTGGCGATGACCGAGGCTGTCGCTTAAACTACAACCTCATGTATAATAACAGAACATTTCATGTTATATAATAACTCACGTTTAAATGAGATTACAAAGATTGGGATATCCATGTTTTGAGCCAAGGTGATGCCAGTTTATTAAAAAAAAAGAAAAGTGCCAAGTGCCATTTCACCCACTGCAGTCCTCCGATGCAATGGTGTATGCAACATTTCATACACAAGGGCAACATAATGTGCTTTACAATTTGAACAAAACCTAATTATATCAAATAAAACAGAGTACAGAGTAATTAAAAGAAGAAATAAAACTGGATATAAAAATGGAGCATAAAATATGACGATACTTAAAGCAGACCTAGACCGGAAGTTGTGTGAAGTGTGTATCTGCGTCATTACCTTGTTTAAGAAGCCCTGAAGGTTCTAAACAAACAGTTCAGCAACTGCTGAGAACGCTGTGTTTTATTGTAATCTCGGGCTCAGTGAGATCTCTGAAAAAACCCGGTCCGGTTACATAGACAGCAGTTCTCCTGAACAGCAGATCGTCCTGCTCCGGGCACTAGTCCGGGCACATCCGGTTGCGTACATTGAACCGCAGAAGAAGAATAACGTCCGTTGTGGAGGTGTTTCACGAGCGACAGTGTCTTCTGACTCTGGGTCTGACTCCTGGTCAAAGTCATAAAAGGGACTGCGGCGGGGAGTTGTGAAGAAGCTATTTTTAAACACTGTTAAAACAATGTTTTGATAATGAGTAGCAGTGCATCCACCGTTCCAGAAGGGGGAGCTGCGCTTCTGAGAGCGGATGTGCTGAATATTATTGGCCAATCACAAGACTCTGTCTTCTGGGGGTGAGAGTTCACTCTGAAATATCGACTCAGGAACAGCGTCAGAAAAGAGGATTTCAATCGGCTCGTTTACAGCAACTAGGAGGTTTTTGACCACAAAAACAAGTTAATGTATGTAAGTAGACCTCCATAACTATATATGCAACAGGACCACTCTATGTGACCTTTAACAATTATTAAAATAATTAAAAATAAAAATTGTAAAATGCTTTAAAAGAGTTCAATCATAAGCATATGATAGTGACAAGGTCATTTGTCCCTGTCATGTGAAAATATGTGGCCAGCCATGGCAAAACCAGTCACAAGTCTACCGAGGGACATTTTGAGTTATTTAGGGATTACACAACTTTTAACTAAATGTTCAAACAAAATAATATTGTTGTTTTAACATCTAGTTAAAAGTTTTCAAATGATTATATAATACTGATTCATTTTTTCATTTCCCTGGCATGACAGGGAATTTGCTTCCATCAGTGACAGATGCTCCTCCGTGGTGTCTGTAAACAGGACGCAGTCCCAACGTCTTTGAAACCCACAGTGTTTTCACTTCCTCTCCAGAAATATCCTAATGCCACACTGATTAGTACAACATGCTTGTCGCCTCAGTCTTTCTTGCTGTCTTTCTTTCACATTCACATATTTTCCCAAGTGTTTCCATCTCTATTTTTAGAGCTGAGTTGTCAATCAGCTCCCTCTTCTTGGCAGGATTTCCGAGGAGAGCGTGGAGTTCTTTGAGCGCATGAACGCTGTCCTCCAGAAGCAGGAGAACATGCTGCGGGCCGCAGACGCCGAGGTAACCCCCCCTCGCCCCCCCTCTCTCCTCAAATCCCCTACATTTCTGTGTGTTGCACTGTTGATGAGCATGTAGTGAGTAGAGTTCCAGCAACTCACCGCCACGGCCAGCGTGACGTCTTTGGACAGAAGGGCCGGGTTGAGTTGGGTGCTCAGAAGACTGGAAGCTCAGCTGTGACAAGCTGCTGTCAGTATCTATGTTCAGCTCCTCCTGCTGCCACAGCTAACAAGGCAACGACACTTCGGCAACATGTTTACTTGGAGTTTGACAACTTCATTTAAAAAATAAATAAATAAATGCATGTCTTCGCAGAGTGAGGAACTAAGAGCAAAGTGTTCTTCATCAAAACATAAGGAACAGCCACACCACATGTTGAATTTTCTTGACTATTTTCCATGTTTTTATTGGCCATCTGATGCATATGAGCTGGCCAATAAATCAGATGATTTGAGCCTTCGAGAGAAATTTGTGCTGATTTGAAAACAATGTTCCTAAACTCCTATTGGATTGTTATCAGAAACTAAACTTTTTTGGTAATATTTTCAATGTCCAAAATAATAATTATGATTTTACGTGTATATATTGGTCAATACAGGTGTAAGCTGTGACAACTGCATTTGGGATGTGTTGAATATTAGTTTTTTGGTTGTTGTAGATCATTGGTTCTCAAAGTGCGGAAGCATTTCTGGCGGCCCACAATGAATTACAGTTGATATTTTTAATCCAGGAGCTACTAAGTTTGTTAAATGTTTATTGGACATTACTGGATACAGACCAATAAGTGTAAACTGTAGAACTGCAATAATACAAACGGGATTTATTTCTGTTTTTTCTCCTTTGGCGGCCCTCAGTCCAATGTTGGGTTCCTAAATTGGCCCTCAGGTATCAAAACTTTGAGAACCCCTGGTGTAGATGTATTAATAGCAGAAAAAGTATATATATATATATATTATAAATTGATGTGTGAGTCAGTTGTTTAATCAAGAAAAGTTGTTATTATTTTGTGGTTCTCCAATCAAAGGAGAGATTTGCATTCTAAACTCTTTGTGTGGTTTCTTTGAAACACTAAAACAAACAGGAACTGTAATGGTAATTGGTTCTGTTACTTCTTAAAGCTGATGTCAGTGTAGACAGACATTAGAATAAAATAACACAGTAAAATGTAAAATTAGACAGTCTCTGTATATTAAAGTAATGAGGAATGAAAAATGAGGAGGCAACCAGATAAATATAACAAAGTCAACAACAATAAATCTACAGTCCGGTGATTCCCGGTGATGAACTTATAATCTCCTCTCTTCTGGTTGTAGTCACCAACGGGTGTTTTTTTGGTGAAACTATGTTTTGTATAACCTCACAGTGTGAAAGAGGAGCCTGCACTGTGCCGCCGCCCCAGGAACACGTGGACCAGGCTTTTATCACCGACAGAATCAGCAGGACGGAGGTGTGTCCGCTCAACTTTTCCATTTTCCATCGCGTTTTTTAACGGGGATTATATTATAAAGCCACAGTCGCAGAACGCCGTCATGTGTTTGTTGCTGTTGTTTGTGTTTCGTCTAATCCTTGCTTTCGATGTGCAGCAGAGCAGAGACGTGAACTTGACGGAACATGAGCTTTCACATTTGAAGGGCTGTTATTAAGTGGAAAGTGTGTTTTCACTGCAGCTGGACCTGCTATACGAGGAAGCTGTGTACACGGTGGTCAACAGGGTCGGAGTGCCTTCAACAGAGCATGTGAAAAGTGACGAAGAGCTGTTCACGTATTTGCCCAAGGTATATCCACACATATGTACTGTATGTATGTATGTTTACATCAGAAGAAAACAATCCCCTGAGCTCAGCGTTGCTGATGTTTGCCTCCCAGAGAGCCTTTGTTGGTTGTGAGGCTGTGAAAATCAGATGTTCTCGCCTCAAACCTGATTAAACATCAAAGCAGAGTCACACAGTGTTGATATCCACCTGTGATGATACGTTCATTCTCAGCTGAAGGACCTCGGAGTTAATCTTCTGTTTATTTCAAGACGTTTTGTTTCCAGCAGGTCAGGAACTCTGACTAAAGAAGCAAATATTTTATTTAAAAAAAGGTCAGGTTTAGGAAGAACGTTTTCATGATCTGAATGCAGAGAGTTTCCATGGTTGTGCATGAACAGCTTTTTTCTGTCTGATCATTCCTCCCAAGGTGTTTGATATGGGCGAGGAGGAACATGACATCATTCTCCAAAAAGTCCAAGAATCCAAGGTGAGTGACTTTGTACAGGACTCACTGTTTCTTCACAGGTTGTCCTAGCAGTACATGTTCACCTCTGCTGTTGCCATGGAGATCTGCAGCCCTCGTGTGTCAGATTTATCCAGGAAATTTCCATTATGGTATTGATGAGACTGTATGTAAGTCATATTCAAGGTTGAATTTTTAACCTTCAGATTAGATTTCTTGCATTGTAAAAACAAGTTCATATGTTGTGCATAACAGGAAGTACCATTCCACACAGTTTAATACTTTTCTTTTCTTGGGCGTAGAACCCAACAGTGCTAATGAATAACATGTTGTAACTAGTGTATTTGAGTTTATTCTGCTCCATAAGCAGACTCCTCAAGCCAGAATTAGTTTGAATAATGACGTTTTGTCGGTTGCTCGCAGGTAAAAGTCAGCTTGGACAGCAAAAGAAGCACAACACATTGACTCATTTTAAATGTATCTGTATTTATGATGCATTCATTGCCTTCTGAGTTGACAACTCAGAAGTTGGAACTGGTAGTGATGTCAGTAGCTGATAAGGCCCAGGTATACTTCTGCGCACAGCTGAATTTCAACCCCACCAGTAGGTGGAGTAATAAGCCCCTCTCACCAAGCAGAAAAAAAACAATTTCGGCAACAGAAGAAGTAGTCGCCAAGGATAGTCACCCCGAATCCATCCAACAGACCTTTCAGCTGATGGGCCGCTCCAATCAGATGTGTCAGAGGGAGCGCAGAAGTACACCAGGGGCCTTTAAAGATGAAGAAAATGGCCATCGCCCTGGAAGTTAATTCACCATCAGCTGAACATTTAAACATTTGACTTTTTGGTTTAAATCACATTTATTTATTTATTATTTCAGGACAATGCACATTAATGAACATCTACAAAAGTACATGTAAATGCGCCAGATTATAGCCCAGGGGAAAATTTCCATCTGTACTCCATATTAGTATACATATAGTCACATAAAGAAGCAGGATATTATTATACTGTCAGATCCTCTGAGATATACAGTAAGCAATCATCCCAAAGGTTTTTTTCTTTTGAAGCAATATTTTGAGGGACTTTGAGGGCCAATTCCTATCTTAACCCTCAAGCTCAACCCTTAATCTTAACTGGCCCTCAAAACCAAGTGTTGAGGGTTATTTTGTCACTTAGAAATGGGACACCCCTTAAAATGCAGATACGTCTTCAGACTGTAGGGGGCAGAATAACGCCAAAGCTGCGTCCAGTCTGTCAACTCCAAAAAAGAAGAAGAAGAAGAACACATTTACGTCACGATTATTTATCATGATCCGTTTGTCAGTCAAGTTATTAGGGTTGTCAGTTAGTTATAAGATGATACTCATACAAATACCACAACCACGGACATATTCAGCTGACAGTTACCACACACCACGGCTTATTGAAAAGTAAACCATAGCAAACGATCGCTTGTCCGCACCGGCCGGCTATTGACAAAAGATCGTAAAATAAAAATAAATGTTACGCAACAATGACGTCAGTAATCCATAATATGGAATTGAGGGTTAAGATTGAGGGTTAAGCAAGGAATTGGAATTCACCCTTTCTCTCTCAGAAGAAATGAAGCAGCTCATTGCGGCAGCTCATTTGAACCCAGTGCGGTGACCTTTTGTTGCACAACGCGACACCTTTATTCTATGAATTTGATTTTGATGCATGATATTATATCACATTTGACTGTGAGTTTATGACCAAAAAAAATAAAGCAAACTGATTTTTGATGGATTTCAAAGATAGAAACCAACAAATACAGTTATATGTCACATGAAATACATAATAATATAGTGTTCGCTGTGATTTAAAACCTGTTATACAAGTCATTCTGCAGTTGTAGTGTTTCAGTGTGATTTCTGATGCGTTCTTATGTTGAACTTTTGAACACTGCAGTGATCAAAAAGTGACAGCCTGGTCTGAGGAGCCATGATTGCAGTACATTAATGCCCTTGGAGAGTTCTGCCAGTGACTTTTCAAATATGTGTCTTAAGAGCTGTGTGGCCTTTTGACGGACTACCTCTAATGACAATAATTCACATTCCTGCTGCCTTCAGCTCGCATGTAGTTCTGCACCGTTACTCTCACAGCTGTGAGCTGATCATAGAAATACTATAGATTTCTAAATGTGTTTAACAATTCTAATTACATTTACTTTGAATGTTATGACCTTGCGTAATGTTGTAATTCCCTTTTCTACAGAGAGCCAGTTTTTCTTTGAGAGTCTCCGTTATGAAGGCAAAGAATCTGATGGCCAAGGATGCAAACGGTGAGACAGCTCCACATCTTCTCTAATAGAAAGCACAATTACCCAGTAAAATATGGCTCATCCGGCAACAATGGTGGGAGCTGACAAGTTTTCAGAAAAGGCACTCACTCACTAAATCACTAAAGTGATTCACCTCCTGCCACTTCATAGAGCACTTTAGAGCAATAGAGCTGTTAGATAAGTGAGGCTGTTCCAGTGATAACACGAGGGTTGTTGCAGGGATAATACAGTACAGTACACTACATGATTGTCCAGATTGCTTGATAACTTGACAAAGTTCTCAGATTTAGATTTAGAAGTTTATCGCCCCCATAACTGCAGTGGGAAAAATCCATGTTCTGTTTGTCTGCTTTTATACAGATTTTTCATTCCTTTATAAAAGCTAATTTCATTAAAACATTAAAAAATCAAATTAGGGGTAAATTCTAGTATTTGTTATGTGTGTATCGATCATTTCCATTGGCCACGAAGTAACAATGGTGCATATGAACATATGAATAAATGCACATTCAAAGGTCTGTATATAATACAGGCCCCACATATCTGCACATTGAAATGAATGCAGGACAAATCCATACACAAATGAAAAGACAAATGAATGGATGCTTCCCAGCAAGCTTGTATGCATACAGTATACAACATACATCAAGAGGCCAAATATTAATGCATATTAACTGAAATAGATGGCAGGATGGCAGGATTGTCCCAGTCCATGTGTGGGTTAGGGCACTCTGGAAGCCCTCTCCTTCCTCAGGCAGGCCACACTGTGAATACCAGCATGGATAATGTGTTTGTAGGCATCGTATAGGTAAAATAATGTATGCTTGTGCATTGTTAAGTATTAGTCGGGGCACTTGTGAATTGACTACAACCCCTGCTGCACATGTGCTGCAACACTCAAACGGATGCATCTGCTTTGTCCAGTGCAGTTGTGATGTCCACATCAAGTACAATTAAAAAATCACCATTCTGCAGGCTGTTCTTCATTTAGAATTATACTGCCATGTCATCTTTAATCTACACACACGTGCGCTCGCACTTGTGCACACGCACACACGCTCGCACGCAGTGTATTTCACAATCTAGTGACAATTTTCACTCACAATTTCAACTCATAATCAGAGTACACCTATGGTTCCGGAGATGATAAATAACTTTTTGGATTGTAAATGTGATGGTTTCCGCAC
The DNA here is from genome assembly GCF_963457635.1 of Microchirus variegatus. NCBI lineage: Eukaryota > Metazoa > Chordata > Actinopteri > Pleuronectiformes > Soleidae > Microchirus > Microchirus variegatus. The sequence goes on along the minus strand of NC_139811.1, from coordinate 21,296,603 downwards.
TATTTACACATTCAGGCGGTCGCTTTTTCTCGTTGGTTTAATATCGTGGCCGTGTTTCATTTCTTTTTGATTTGGTCTTTCACTTCCTCGTACGCCTCCATGAGGATTTCTCCCTCTGAGGAGGAAAAGAATGCCGCAGTTGTCATGGTGAATCTGAGACCGACAGCGAGGTCTATTTGAGGAAGCCGTGTACGCGCACTCATCCAGGATTGGTTTCACCTGGCTTGATGAATCCGTGTCTCCTCATCCTGGCTCGGTCTTTGTGCAACCATCTGAGCCTGGACTGGTTTTGGATTCGTTGAACCAGGATCAGTCATTCATCCTGGATATCTGAATCCTACTTTTGTGCAACGGGCCCCAGTTAAGTCAGTTGAGAACCAATTCTCTTAACAATGACTTTTTGGGCAAGAGGCAGCATAACACATACAACAAGAAGAGAAATGTCAACAACTAACAATATTAAACAATTCATAACGTGTTGAATAAAAATGGTTAAAAGCAAATTAATAAGTATATATGTAAAAAGTATATATAAAAAAAAGATATAATAATATTTGAAATGCATTATATTTGAAAGCGCCTTTCAAGACACTCAAGGTCGCAGAGTGTTACTATACTATAGTACTATATTCAGTATACTGAATGTAGTATTCAGTATACTGAAACCTACATAAAATAAATAGATAAAGAATAAGCTGTGTATTGTGCTCAATATAAAAAAAAAGGTGTGTGGACTTATGCTTTATAGTCTTGTAGCATTGTCCACGGCGGATTCTCGGTCTGTTGGTTCTGGCTCTGATGGGAGGGGAGGTGAACAGGGAATGTCCAGGGTGTGTATGTGTGTGACGTGTATGTGTGTGCATGGGGGGTGGGTATGGGAGGGGGGTCTCGAGTGGGTGTCACTCAAGTGCAATAGTGGAGAGCCGACAATCCACTGGTCCTTTTTCTCTGCCGCAGTAAAGCTTGAGCACCAGAGTGCACAGACCCTAAGTCAGGATGGTGCTGTCGATTAGGCAGAAATTGATCAGCAGCTTCTTTTGGGAGAAATATACAATACTGTGCAAAAGTCCCAGAAGTGCACCATGATCATTGGCATCTGGATTGAAAATAATGTGACTGAAAGTTGGTCTTGTGTTTTAGCAAACTTTGTGTTTGAGGTTGATGCTCAAGTGTGTCTTGAATAAACCTGGTGTAAGTCGATCTTTTTCACAGCAGATATTTGTCCACATGATACAGAGTAGGAATAGAAACAGGACAAGCACAGGTTTTTAAAAGCCATATATGTATACTTCCATAATGTTTTAAAGCACCATTTATTTATATATAGGTTTCATAAAAAAAGTAGGGACCAAAATTCCCCTTTAAATAAAACAATAGTGCGACAAGTTAAGAATACAATAGGGTGAATTGCAAATTGTAACTCTCAAAGTGAATAAGTCAGCTTTATTGTCAATTCTTCATGTACCAGACATACAAGGAATCGAGACGACGTTTCTCATTCGCCCGCGGTGAAACAGTTAGAGTGCGCAGGCACACAGATGGACGGAGATTCCTAATACTGAACTAAGAAAAACCTACATTTAAACATGTGAAATATAAAATATACATCAAATAAAAATAAAATTACAAAAGTGCAAAAAGTGCAAAAAAAAAGAAAAAGGCAGATGTAACGGTAGTGGCAGTCGAAAGATTACAGAGGTATGTTATGTGCTGTAGATGTAAATTTGTAACTAGTCTTATTAAATAGTCTTTTTTATCTCCAAATATATGTGCTATTTGCATATAATAATTTTGACATTTGACTATCAGTCTGATAGTCATTAGAGTGAAAATAAGAAAACGCTGTGTGACAATAAAAACAATAATGCAATTGTTTTGAATGTGTATACTGTTTATTTTTTACTGTAGTGTGTAATTAAGGGGCTGATACATTTCCATAATACATTAGTCACATATTTTATGACTAACTTCAGTGCAGTTTTCTCTCCATCGTTTCCTGTGACCATAACAAACTACTTGTGCCCACTTCTCATCCGAGCTGTAATGAATCTCAGACAAACCCAGTGACGTCCACTCACACTGATTACACTGACGACCACTTTAAAAAAAAACAACACCACGGTGATTGTAACTGCGATGGCGCCCTCGTTTTTTTTCCCTCCTCGCTGCTGTAACAACATCATTAGCGCAGCATAAAACACTTTTTACGCCTGCAGTGACCTTTTCTTTGTGTCACGCTGACGCCCGCCAGGGTACAGTGACCCCTACTGCATGCTGGGAATCCTGGTGGGCCAGAGTCCCCGGGAGATGGAGGAGAAGAAGGAGAGAAAGTTCAGCTTCAGAAAGAGGAGGGAGAAGCTGGAGAAGCGATCCAGCACCAAGGAGGTGTTGCCCGCCAGGTGCATCCAGGTGACCGAGGTCAAACCGGAGACCCTCAACCCAGTGTGGGACGAGCACTTTGTGTTGTGAGTGCAACTCTTTAACCTTTCCTAGTCGACGTGATGATGCATGTGACGAGGAAGGATTCACAGCTTCACACTAACACCCAGATCTGTCATGTCTCTGTGGACAGATTTAATTGTTCATTGTCAGTGTTTTCTCATGCACATGGTTTCATTGAGGAGTGTTTTATTGGTTATTTGGTGGTTGTTGTTTTTTTTTTCCCCTTACAGTGAAATAGATGACGTCCACAATGACCTCATACATCTGGACATATGGTAAGATTTGTACATAATAACGCTGTGAGTTATTCATCCATCCTCCATATGAGGGTTGCAGAGAACCCGGAGAACTAATTCTGAGGGGGTCACAAATCCGGGTCTTTTTGCTGCAAGGCAACAATGCTTAACACTACTCCACCATGTGACATTGGGTTATTCAGTTGTGTTATATTTGCTTTAATGCTGATTTTAAAAGTTAACACACAAACAAGTAATATAATCTGTGTTTATCTTTAAAAACATATACATATATATTTCCTATTTCTTAATTTTCCTTGTTCTATTTAAATATTTAGTATTTAGTATTTTTAATATTCTTAGTTTTACAATCTTATTTTACAAATTCAGTGACGCAAACCAATAATTTCAGCACTGATCAGTTTTGTTTTGTTTTAGATTCACCTTTTTCAGCTTTCTATTAATGGTCAAAACAAAACAAAAGAACAAAAAAAATCAAAACATGATAATAATGTGTTTTTTTTCCTGTTCCCTGAACGTCATCTAATTTGGGTTTAAACAGTCTGTGTAGACTGGAACCGCACTGGACAGTCGAGGAACATGTTGATGAAAGCATGTTCTCTCAGGATTTAAGTTTTCTTATAACTTCTGTCTTGTCTTCTCTGTCCTCAGGGACCACGACGATGACGTGTCTGTAGCTGAAGCCTGCAAAAAGCTCAATGAAGTCAGTGGACTTCGAGGAATGGGCAGGTAGAGGCATCTACATCATCTCAATCATCTCATCCAAAAAGATTTAAATGCAACTCCTTCACAAGTTCCCCTTTTGTGCCAAATTACCTATGAATCATTGATTCATTCATTCATCCAACTGGCTCTGCCGCTGTCAATAGATAAATACATTCTAGCTGCCAATCAAGGGGTTATTTCCATCTGAATTGAGCTCAGGCATTATAGCATCCGACTTGTCAATTAAGTTTTTATCTTTTCAGCTTAAATAGAGTCTGACATACAGGGAAGCCCACTGTCAATTAAGCAGTGAGCTCGGCAAGTTCAGTCGTGTCAGTGAGAGATCGTGGAACAGCAGACGTATGGAATGTCACTCAAATAAAAAAAAGGGACAAAGTGACAAAGTAACTCTGAAAAATAAAAGAGACATTAGTTAATAATACAAGTAAAATGTCTGGCTTACACAAAATGGCAGGCGAGAACCCAAAAGCACAACCCACAGACAGAGCAGCTGAGATGTAACAGGCGGTGTTTATTTCGAAGGCAGAGTTCAAACCAGGAAATCAGTCCGCGAGGCAAACAAATCCAATAAGGGGCAGGCAAAACAGGAAGGTCCACAGGTCAGAAGCAGGTTCAGGCAATATCAGGATCAGATCGGCTCTCTTTGACTGGTTTGATCTTGGAGACGTGGAACGTGGGGTGTATTTTCATGGAGCGAGGAAGGCGAAGGCGAACTGCAGCAGGGTTGATGATTTTACTGATGGGGAATGGCCCCACGAATCTAGGGGCCATCTTTCTGGATTCCATCTGGAGAGGAAGGTCATGGGTTAATAGCCATACCTTCTGTCCAGGCATCTATCACGGTGCAGGGATCCGGCATAGGTTAGAACTTCTTTGGTAACGGTTGGATGATCGCAGGAGGGCAGAACGAGCCCGTAGCCAGGTGCGACGACAACGCCGGATTTACGATTGGACAGATGGAATGCTTGCCTCTCTCTCTTCCTCGGGAAACAGAGGAGGTTGATACCCTCTAGGGCACTGAAAGGGTGAAAGCCCCACAGCGGAGCTTAGGTGAGTGTTGTGTGCATACTCTACCCATAGGAGTTGCCTGGACCAGGTGGACGGATTCTGGTTTCCATCTCCTGGTTCATTCTCTCTGTTTGTCCATTGGATTGTGGATGGTAACCAGAAGATAAACTGACTGTTGCCCCCAACAGCTGACAAAACTCTGGCCAGAAATTAGAAGTGAATTGTGGCCCCCTGTCTGAGACGATGTCACAGGGGAGGCCGCGCAGACGCAAAACATGATGGTAGTTTACTTAAAAAGTCCAGAATATAAATTGCCTTAAAGTGATAGTTCGGAATTTTGGACATAAGACCTATTTTCCAACTCAGCCGGTGTGATGGAGACGTCTGGAGACGTTTTGAAGAAATTTCATTCAGTTCTTCTAGTTGCCGAGTTCGCTGGTGCTATGGCTAGCGCAAGTCAATGGTACACACTAGCATGGCATTAAAAACACTCATACCGACTCCATAGTGCACCCGAGGCAAATCAATTGTAACGGCAGACTATCGATGTACATATCTGTGTTGATAGAATGTTTGAAATAAAACCAACCTTGCAATTTGAAGGATTTATGTCTCAGCAGCAGCAGCGCGTCATACTTCTGGCAGCGGCGGACTGATTCCGCTGAGAAAGTAGTCCCTCAAACATTCATGCGATGCAAGGTTAGTTTTATTTACAAAGGATTTGCCTCGGGTGCACTGTGGAGTCGGTATGAGTGTTTCTAATGCCATGCTAGCGTGTACCATTGACTTGCGCTAGCCATAGCACCAGCGAACTCGGCAACTAGAAGAACTGAATGAAATTTCTTCAAAATGTCTCCAGACGTCTCCATTACACTGGCTGAGTTGAAAAATAGGTCTTATGTCCAAAATTCCGAACTATCCCTTTAATATGTACAATAAAGTAAACTAAATCATAGCATAGAGGAGTGTTTTATTATCTTCACTACCTTTCCCAACCCAACCTTCACTAAACCACACCACATCCTTTCATATGGACAGCGAAAACACATGATTATCTCTTTTTTACTCAAGTTACAACTGAAAAATAGAGAGATTGGGCAACTATGGCATTCCAGTTTCTAATTAAAGAGTCACACCGCTACACAGCTGTGAAGGAAGGATTTGTTGTGAGTGCTATAACTATAGCATCTTCTTCATGTCTGCAAAAACCAAGCGCCACCCAGTTCCCCTTTAAAGAGCTGCCACCACTCCGCTTCCACCTCACATGCTTCCCTTTGTGTTCTCAGATATTTCAAGCAGATAGCGAAGTCGGTGCGCGCCAATGGCTCTGCGTCCTCAGGCTCCGAGGAGAACGCAGATGACTTCCTCGGCTGCATCAACATCTCTTTGAATGTGAGTGTTCAAAGTGGACGAGTTCAAAACAAACGCCTACAAAGTTGGATGTGCACAAATGAAACACGGCCACATAAAGATTGGAAGATTTTTAAAACGTTTCCCTGGAACCACATCAGTGCTAACAATTAACTGGTTTCCTCGTTGCAGGAGATTCCTGTCATGGGTTACGACACATGGTTCAAACTGGAGCCGAGGTCGAGTGCATCCAAAGTTCAGGGAGAGTGTCACCTGATGCTGAAGCTCTTCACCAACCAGGTACTGCACATGTTGCGTAATGTAAGATGTCGTCTTTAGTTCACATTATGAAGAACTGGTGGATTATGGGTAGTGTTTCGTTTTTGTTTTTCAAATCAGAGAGACACAGCTTTATCCAAGAAGGAATCAAACATCTCCATTCACAAGAAACTGCTGAGTCAAATTGTGGAGTATGAGCATGCACATGTTAAGGTGAGTCTCCTCCAAGTTGTTAATTCATTATTTTATCTTGTTAACTTGGACTTCCTGCTGAAATCCACTGAGTTTTGACAGACATATGAATTTTTAACAGTTTTGCCCGTTATAAAGAGGGTTACCATGGGTCCTTTGTGAGTTTTCAAAAACAATTCAAGGCCCTTGAAAGTTTTTGAAATATGCCCTAAATAGACATGGGTCTAAGTGATTGAATTTTGTGCAAGAAATAAGTTAAGTTGATATTTAGGTAAATGTGTCCCTTGTTTGGTACAACGCCACCTACTGTTTCATGCCCTGCATTGCTTGATGTACGAAGACTAGGCCAATGCAGAACAAACGTGGAGTCAGATTTACTATCGGTGTTGTGGAAACTGTCTACTGTCTCTCTCTCTGCTGTTGACGTGAGATTCCAGGTGAGATTAAGGTTTAGCAAGAGAGAGCAAGAAATGACCATGTGATGTCTGGGAAATTAAAATTCCATGGTCTCCAAAGACTGACTTTGACCAAGATCCCGAGGACAATCACTTGTCCAGATGCAGAGCGTGCTGCAAATCAATAAAAGTGGAAGCCATGGGTGAAGAGACTCTCATAAGTTGCCCTGAAGTTTGTTTTCTGTGATAGTCAGAGATACTGCCCTCTAAATATGACTTCAGCGTTTTCGAAAGGATGCAGCGAACATCGTATTTTCATGTGGGTGAAAAATACTGTATAGTCTTTCCACAAAAGGACATTATGTTTTTGCCATGTTTGTTTGTTTTCAATCTGGCTTTAAGCACTAGAACTCAAGCATAAAGGGTAGATTTGGATGGAATCTGGAATGCCCAAAGACATTTTGTTGGTAGAGCCCAATTTATACTCCTGCGTAAAGTACTCTGCGTAGGTTACGCAGAGTCCTCTGCGTCAACAGAATGCCTGTCAGAGAGCCTCTGCATGGTCTCTGACTGCACGAAATATATTTTAAGTGTCCGTCACTCCGTCAAGGGACAACGGAGACGGCAAGTGCTGTGATTGGTCCTCAGGACAGGCCGAGCGAAGCTGCTTTGTGCCGGCTCACAGTGCGCACCGAGCGTCAACAGACGCGGGGTGATCCTCGCCGACAACGTCGCTGCCAAACTATAAATACGTCTTATCACACACAGCACATGTTTAGACTCTGAATGGCTAATTTCCCGCCTCAAATTATCTTAAAACTGCGTTCCGTGACACAGAAAAGTGAGAAACGACCACTGTTTCAAGAACAACAGTCTTTCTCTCTCAGACGCCATTGCTCACTGTAGCCAGAAGCACAACAACCTTGCGTAGCGACCCCTACTGATCGGGCGGGAAATTGCAGCACGTATCCGTCCACGACGCAGAAGTATGAAGGCTCGAGGTGTCTCCGTGGTTACGCAGTCGGATAACGCATTACGCAGTCGGAGAAGTATAATGTGGCCTTAATCCTGCTACAGATTCAGGATTGTTATTTGTTAACTTGAGAAGATATGGGAGTGTAAGGGCACTTTGGGAAACTGGCTTTTCATACATTAATTTCACAAACAGATTTGTACTCGCTACAGTGTGATTGATTGAAATGACTTGCATATCCACCACATTTGACTCCAGAGAGAGCCTTACAACTGGAACGGACAGGTTTGTCCTCCAGCCTGGACTGTGCTGGCTCACCATGCTGTGCAGACTGATCTCTCACCTCTCCAACAGGCCATTATGTGAGTTTTAATGGCTGAATAACATTGATCAAATCAAATGTGAAAGCCTTTTTCCTCAAGGTAAAAAGATAAACGCTTTGTTTTTGTGGTTTTATTTTTTTCCCAACATAGTCGCTGGCAGTGCTATAGCAGCCACCATCGGACCCAGAGGGTGTGCTACTCCCTGCTGCTGCGCCTCCTGAGAACCATCGATGCAGAGTGGGACCCTCCCACTGTGAGGGGAGACCTGGTAGGTTTTCTGCCACTGGCTTCCTGGTAGGAACAAACCTTTCATCATTTGGAAACAGTCACCTCATTAGCTAAGCTCTTCACTAACATTCATCAAGGTTTTTGGTTGAGCCAAAAATGCCTCGCGGCCAGTGTGTCTTGAAGCTATAACTGAGGGCCCTTCCTGTGTCCAGGAGAGGCAGCTGTCAGACAGCTTCAGGCTGTACACAGAGCACTGCCTGTGTCTGATGAAGAACATGCGTCAGGTTTTCCCCTGCACCAGCGCCGCTGCCATTACGCGCTACGAGCTCATGCTGAGGTAAAGTCACACTGCCATCACATCACACACCCGCCCCGTGCTGCCATATCAACAACACGCTCAACCTCTCACCCCAACAGAGGCGCACAGAGAGAGACTCCAACCAGTCAGTCACACTCTGTGGAGGAAGCAGCGCCTCAATCATTTCTCATATCAAAAAGAGATTTTACACATTTGTTCCTGGCTTTGTTGAAACACATTGCTTCATATTTTTTTTTTTTTTTTTTTTTTTTTATCTCCAGGCAAAATGTATTTTTCTCTAAATCACATAATGCTTCCATTCCACCAGTAAAAGCAGTAATCTGATTATGTAATTTACATGGGCATAAGTGTTCTTTCACAGCATTAAAATGAAAATTACAGATTTAGATACAGTATAAATGCAATTTGACAGTAAGCTTATGAAACTTTTAGCTCAGGGAAATCACCAGAATCGTCAAGATTCAATCTTTAGAGAACATGAGGGTGGATTTCATGGACATCCATGCATTTATGTGTTTACACCAGAGAAGTCAGAAAAAAATATTTCACAGAAGAAAAATGTGTAGGAACTGTTGATCAACTGAAGTTACTGTCCTTTTTTCTTTTAGCCTCAAATTACCATCAGGGAAACAAGGGAAGTCTTAGCAGTAAACCTCAGAGATGTTACACATCAAACATGGCAACAACTGAATTCCTCTCACTGAACCTCACTCAAAACAAAACAAACCTTAAAACTGGGGTAGGCAACAGATGGATAAATAATTCCATAATAACTTCTCATAATAGTTTAAATAAAGTGATCTGAGAGAGGACTAGACTAGTGTCTACCCTGCAAAGCAACCTAAAACAAGAGAAGTGTCTGAGGGCCGGATTTACTAAAGCTTTGCACGTGCAAAAGCGTGTGCAAACTGGATTGCAAATTTGCGTTGATGCTGATCTACTAACAGGGAGCAACGAGGATTGCTTCTCTTAGGCGGCAAAATAGCACTCGTAATCCATTAAGTCTTGCCTTAATGAATATGCTATGTGGGGCGTTTACACGCAATTTTGCGTGTGCTGGGAGGAGAAAATGAAAATATGTTATTTTAGCACGTGCAAAGTGATTTATAAATTTTGTAAAACAACTTTGAGTCACATTCAATTACTTTGAATCTTATGTTATATGATATATTTGACCTGAAAGATGTCTTGTATTGTAAAGCTTTTTCTTTTCCTGTCTGTGTGTGCCAGGGGGATTGGCTACATGCAAAACATGCGGGCGTTTAAAACTGTATGCCCTCTACGAAATGAGCTGCATTTGGATATAACCACTGCTGTGAAGGTAACAATGAACAATCAAAAAATAAAGTTTTATACATGTAAAACAGGGGACAGCAAATTATACATATTGACACATATTACAAAATGATAATTGGAATTGTTATACAAGGACAGAATATCAGGTGCAGTGCGGGAATGACATTCTCCCCATTACAATCCGGTGACCCATCATCGCGAGTTTAATTGCATTGCATCGTGTTGATTTACGGAGCGTCGTAAGGTTCAAGGCTGCGTTATTGTCATTCTGAGCATGTTGCCGTATAATGAGAATGAATTTTGATACTAGGGTCGAGACGGTGTGCAGTAATAAAAATAGCAAATGATGTGCTGCATAAGTGGTGGTGTCGGTCGTATTAACATCAGCAAAGTACCAACAAAAGTGGCAAATAAGTAATTTGTGCTATTATCTCAACAGAAAGGAACAGCGGAGTGGTATGAGAGCTTGATTGCACGTTATAAACTCGAGGTTGGGGTAAGTTTATCCCCGTTTTTATGGGTTCTTAATGATTCAAAATGCAATATTTATCATTATCGCGCTGTGATTTTTGGATGTTCGCTGACTTGCAGACTCTGGAGGAGCAGCTGAAGAAGCTGGTTCATGTGGTGGATGCCGTGTGTGCAGACGTACAGAGAGCCCAGAGAATCTACAACAAACTCTTCTACAGGTGAATATCAATACTGAACACGTTAGAAGAAATATCATGACAAAGATAATTCCATAGGTAGTAATGATCGATGGAACAAATGGTGAAATGGAGCTGGAATATTAATTAATTAAAAGGAAAATTGGGGATTGTGCAGTATATAAATCTAATTAGTATTAGTATTAGTATATAAAGCTAATCTCAGCAATGTCATCTTTATAGCATTAAGGCTGATTTCAGTTTATATCATCCGTCGCACAATGACACTACTGCAGGAAATCGTGGGGGCATAGCATGAATGTTAGGTATAGAGTATATTCCAATCTAGAGCTGAGACGATTAATCGAAGAACCGATTATTAATCGATTCCTAAATTAATCGCCAACTATTTTGATAATCGATAATCGGTTTGAAGCTTTTTTCATTATTAAAACAAGATTTCTGATTGTTTTATCTTCTTAAATGTGAATATTTTCTTGGTTTCTTTGCTCCACATAAACAAAGAAATCATTAAAACTGAATCATTTTGGTTTTTGAACAAAACAAGACATTCAAGAACATCGTCATTTCCAGCTTTCATCAACATTTTTCAACATTTTATGGACCAACCGATTCATCGATTAATCGTGAAAATAATCGACAGATTAATCGATTACGAAAATAGTCGTTAGTTGCAGCTCTATTCCAATCAGTGAGGAAAACAACAAAAAAGAGTCTCTACAAGCATTTAAAACTGGCTGCCTGATCTTACCCACTTATCCATACAGCCAGAAAAACAGAGCGTGACTCCCAAGCGCTCGGCTTCACTCACTGACACGCTGTGGTATGGTAATGCGACGTGTTTGAAAGTCATGGAGGACATACGGGAATATTGAAAATGCCACTTGTGTTTCAGTCTATTTTGGATCGAGCACAATAAAATAACCTCTTCAATGGTTGCCATATTTGTTGACGTGGTGCTCGGCACTGCCCTGCAAATGATGCACCGAGGTATTTGATGGAAATCAATTTTGGGACCGAAGGACGTAAAATGGACGAAAGTATACATGGGACATTACGTACTCCGTGCATTTGACCGGAAACTGTCTGACCTCATGAGAAAGCTCCCTCCTTATTGGATAAAATGTTGTGGGATGTTTGACAAGTTCCTCCTACATTTACTCTACACTCTTAATCCATGGAAGCTGTCAGAATATTGAGCTATTTAACACAGTTTTTACCTCAATTATTTCATGGCAGCAGCTTTAAGTTCAGACTCTGGTCATTGATAATAGCATGTGGCACTCAAACGCCTAACTAAAGCCCACCAGCTTTTATTTGAAATGATCCTGGTACCAACACACTCAGGCAACATGAAACAGTCGTGATACTAATTCATTTTATGTCACCTTTTGAGTTTGCTGCTGTTCTAAACAGCAAACCACAAGTATGAAAAGTATGGTTTATTGTAATTTTTTTCTTTGAGCTCTGTACTGTGTTAGAATCGGAAAACCTCAACACCGAATAAATCATAAGAAGAAAGATAATCCTGCTTGCTGCCACAGAGACACTTATTAGCGTTCTTTGTTTTTGTGCCCACAGTGCTGTGAAAGTAGATTTCTTGAGCATATCATACAGACAGTTGGAAAAGCAGGTAGGTGCTTGAATATGTGAAGAGTGAAAACTTTTTTTTCTGCGGCTGCCGGGGGTTTTGACACTTGTCTCGTCCCTCAGGTGGCTGATGACGTAAATGTCGCGATGGAGCGAGTGTGTGGGACGCTGGAGCAGGAGAGCTCCAAACTGACTCAAACCATGGGCGAGACCATCTACGAGCTATTCATGTCTTTGAAAATCCTCAAAGGCTTCCGGGAGTTTCTTCCACTCAAGTTGGTTGAAATCAGTTTGATAAAAGATTTGTGACCGAATGAATCCGTCTGTTCTTCAGTTTTGTTATGTGGTGCTCTCTCCGACAGGGATGCTAAAATGTTGGCCTTGACGGGCTTCCATAACTGGTTCAAGTCCTCGGTTCATAAGTGGCTGCAGATCATTCACGACAGATCATGTGACAGGATTCGTAAAACAGTGGAGTCTGACAAGGTGAGCGGGCCTGTGATTGAAATGATGCCAGTATCTTGAACTTTCAGAAGATGTATGTTTTATTACAGCTCCAAATGATATGATAATGATAATTTTGCCAAAAAAAAAAAAGAGCATTGAACAAAAGAAGAAAAAGAAAAATCTGATGCATATAAAAATAAAAAAATACTCACCGAGGAAACTGAAATTAACATCCATCACTATAAATATAGCTCTGGTATTTTCCCAATTGTAATATATAATCATTCCGTCCATTGAGCCGTTGATAAAA